>NC_047530.1:76129355-76176855 GCF_012275295.1 Melopsittacus undulatus
ATTTATTATTTAACTAGTAGTGCTTAAGGATTGAAATGAAGAATAATTGTATTATTGTTATGATATGATATACTTCTCTAGAAAAGGACAGAAATGTGTGGAAATTGCAAAGCTTCCCTGTCTGTCCTCAAACTGAAGCCTCTGTCTGCATGTGCTCTGCCCTGGTTGCTTTGATCTATAGGTCTTGGCATCTGGAAGGTGTACAGATTATAGTAATACTTACTACATGATAGTAAGGACCTGTCGGAAAATGCATGTAAACTTTGTTGCGGAAAGGTAGAAAATGATTATGCAAATACGATCATTTGCAAATGAAAGAATTCCAGATTTTAACTTTTACCCAGCAAACTACAGAAGCATTAAATTCTGATTCTGATTTTACTAATTCATGATCCTGATAGAGGTTTTCATGAGGGGAGATTGCATACTCAAATGATGACTCAGATTGCATCTTGGCCTGCAGTTTTGTTTTAGGGAGCTGTTCTTTTTTTTTTTCCATGCAGACAATATGACTAAAAAGCAAATATTTTAACATAACTTAGTGATCTGAGCTATTACTGAAATGTCCACAGTTTCACTCTTTTTTTTCTCCTAGATTGAAGAAAACTTTAAAAATCTATTTGCTTTGACATATGACACAATATTTAAGAACTGAAATCATCAATTAAATCACACATCAGAAACATTTCCCTTTGGTAAAAAATATAGTGCTAGACGATGTACACTTTGAAATTGTTGTTAATTTTTAAAATGCAATCTGAAGTGCATATGTTATTTTAAAAAATATACAAATTTTAAAAGTTTATAAAAAAACACCAGCAATCATTGCTTAGCAAGAGAATTTGCAGAGAAATGTGTATGTTTGAGGTTTTTCATGCATACTTTTCTAGCTTGAAATCTGAATATGTTATTCTTTATTTTTGGGGTTTTTTCCTGTTTAAAACTGAGTGGATCTAAAGGAAACAGAGTTCCTTCTGGATGCCTGTAATAAAGTACCAAACCCAATATGCACATAAAGTGGCAAAAGCCTTTTGGATTGTCACTGAAAATAGAAAAGGTGAATGTTGACAAGAATTCAGATATTTTTTTAAAATAGGGAAACTGAAGTTAAAAATAAAGCCCTCTTATGGTCAACATGTTGGAGGAAATTCAAAGACTCTCATAAAATAAACATATTTTAAGAAGTGTTTTGAATTTCACTGTGTAATTTCTGGCCAACAGAAATTACAGTTGTATCTTTGGAGGGACATTATGTCAGATCAATGGTCATTATACAAAAAAAATAAACTGAAAAGTTGATGCCTTAACCCATTCAGCTATTAAAATGCAGACACGAAGAGGATAGCTTTTCTTCAGATTTTCTATTAGAAAACTTTGCACCACTGCGCTGCAATGATAAAATATTTGGATTTGATGTTACAGAAGATATGTAAATTGTTCCTTGAAAAAACACAAGTACAAAACATTGCACGCTTTGGCAAAGGAATCTCATCAGTAGTTATTAGAAAATACAACAGTGTATGTCCTGAAAAATAAAGGAAATTATCTGAAGCATGTGCATAAGCTAAAATATCCCAGCCTGAAGCATGCTGTAAGTTGTTCCTAGGCTATATTTAACTGTAACCTTTGGAGTCTCAAAGTCTGAGGAGAATATCTGTTCTGTCAGGTAATGGTGATGGCGTGCATCTGTGTATATGTCCACGTATCTTCAAACATGCGCACGTATGCCCTTGTTTTTCTGCAGCATTATTAAGAAAAGCCGTCCATACTTCACCATGTTGTTACATGTGTCTGTCTGCTGATTATAAAATGTGTTAAACAGTATTTAAAAAACAAAAAAATGCAGAGCTGCGCTTTGATTTATTCAGCGAACAAAACATATGCTCGCTGTTCTGTTCTGTGTAATTCATATGATCAATAAAATTTTCTTTAAAAAGAGCAACTTTGGCATTTAGAAGGTTTGTGCTGCTGAAAAAAAAAATGCTTCACTCTTGCTGTATGTAGTCAACCTCAATGCTCTTGCACCAAAATAAGTTTTTGTCTCACTAATGTCTATTTTTATGTATTTATTATTTCTGATTTTCAGGGTTGAAGCTGTATATTGTGGCTGTTACCCACTGTGTCCCAAATCCTTGGTGTACCCAGAGATATTTCCAGGTAGGTGCTTTGTTGCATATTCTTTTTGCTGAAATCTAATAATGTGATTCATGCTAAAATACAGAGTTTGAGACTAAACTTGTGCAAAAGCAATTGTTTATTTGGCAAGCCAACATGTTAGTGTTAAGGAAAATTTTATGTGTTTTAATACATTAGATGAAGTTTATATTTGCCATCTGTTCTTTTAAGATAACACAAAAGCAAGTTTTGAAATAGCATTCTTCATTGTTAGCATACACAACCCATAATGATAGATTTTTGTTAAAAGGTCAGTGATGCTGCAATGGTTTGCAGATTTTTTTGATACACAAAAAAAAACCCCAAAAAAACAAACCCCAACAAAAAACCACCAAACCAGCAAGGCCTGAAAATCACACCAAATTATTTAAACAATTTAATACTTAATAGTATGCAACTGTGATACAGGATGCGCACTAATGTAGTACCAGTTCTTTGAAAAATCTCATCACTAAATGTATCACATATGCATTGTGTTACATTAGAATAATGTATTTTAATCACCCAAAGGAGATGTCTAAACAGCACAACTACACAGTCTTATTTAGCATTAAACATCCTTGTGAGCTGAGGTAACCTTATAAAATCATGCTTAAATAATGTAAAACACGAGGCGGCACAGAGCAATATGCATTTTTAATTAGTAAAGTGACTAATATCGAGTGTGTGCTTTGAGGTTTTTGTTTCATTAAAAATGTATCTGTTTTTCCTGCAGCTGAATATCTGTATTCTACACCTGAACAGCTTTTTAAAAGGCTTCAGAATTTCTGCAAGAGACCCGATATTGTGAGGAAACATCTTTATAAGGTAGTTGTTCAGAATAGTTTTAGATGATATAATGCCATATTGAAGTACAAAGGAAAAAAAAGCCCTTAAAAAACAACATTTAATTAACATACTAATGTTTAAAGGAAACATGCTAGGGAGGGATATTAGTCGTTACACTAACAAGGATTAATTAAAATAGATGCCAGTTGTATTAACCTAGGTCTTATGAAATACGTGCACTTATTGCATGCTACATGCTTTTTTTTTAATTTATTGTTTTCTAAAATGACTGTCCTTTACATTTGCACCCAAGAGGCTTATAAAAATGAACCTGGATTAATGCAACTCATTAGTTTAAAAGGAAAATAAAAGAAAGATCCCACAATTATACTAATGAGTATAAGCCTACCTTCCTATCCTAATTTAATCTTCAATCCTCAAAAAATACAGGTAACAGGTATCAGGTAAGATTTCTCTGCCTTTTGAAATTATTTGAATTATTTATTCTACCTCTTTTTTTAATGTTGAACATAAAAAAAGTTTATCGGAAGCACAATGTACTGGTATTTATCGTGTCCTATTCTTTGCAGTTATTTACGAAAAGAAAGTACAATTTCAGTAGCAGACTCTCCACTCAACTTCTGATCTAGTGTTCAATGCTAGATCCACTTTTCACATTTTTAAGTATTGTATTTATACTGCTAGGAGTCATACTTTAAAAAAAAAGAAATTAAACGATTGTAGGTGAAGCAGTAAATTCTGGCAATGAAGAGCTATTATTATATGATGCTGCTTTTATAAAAATAACTGCTATTAATTTTCTTCATGCTGATATGTAAATTTGCAGCATTTTATGACTTTTGCAGTCTGGGTAGGTTGGATACACATTACCCCACATGACAAAGGTGTTTCAGGTTGTAAAAAAGCAAAATTCAGCTGAAAGTCTTTAAAGGTTTGGGAATGCATAGAAATACTCCTCATGTTGCCTGTGGAATGCAAATGTGGTCTTTTTAGTGTTCCCTGTATGTCACTGTCCAGGCACACTGTTAATGAGCACGTGGAGTAATCTTAATTTGGAGGCTCATGCTGCTGACAGACCTAACCTCCTCTCTCCATCTTCCTCCCTCTGGAGACCAGAAAGTTTGGGTCTTGCTGTGTGTCGTCCTCCTCTCTACCCCTTCCCGCACACATGGAGAAGGAGTGAGGGTTTAGCCCATGCCTGACTTTATTTGTGACCTAAAAATAGACGTTTACATAATGATACATCAAAGATGATGTTGTTTCTGCAGGAAACAGTTAAAACTTCAGGGAAAAAAAGAGAGAACCAAAAATGCAATTTAACACCCAATTTCAAGCTCATTATCTTTCATTGTCTATTAACTTGGCAATGGTTCAGAAGGTAGCTCATAATAGTTTAAAATGCTGACTGAACACTTCCAGTGTTCAGCATTACTTCTTGAGTCAGTAGTATCGTATAGTTATACATAGTGGCTTCAGAGGGAGAACAGTCCTTAAATGTTTACCTTGACATTTCTCAGTGCTTCAAGCTCAGCTAGTAGTTGTGTGCACATGGATCTGCTCACTGCATGTGGATCCCCAGCTCTGAAACAGCCAAGGTGCACTGAAAGGAAATGATAATATAAAATAGTATGAGTTTAAATATGTGCACGAGACTCGTAAGCAAAATGCTGATTTGCTTAAAGGATTTTTCTCCTTTAAAAAAAAAACAAAACTTGAGGTGACTTGCAGGCAGAAGCTTGAGGTTTTTATCTTGCCCCATGCATATGGCCTTGTGCACTATTAACAGCGCAGCCCTGTTCCTGAGTGTTTGAACTGAACGTCTGCAACAGGTAGCAATTACACTGAATGGGGGATCGTGTTAAAATGAGTAAATCAGGGCCTAATCCAGAACCTGTGAGCACCAGAGAAAAGATCCTGTTGTCTTTAATAGGCTTTGGATCAGCTCGGAGAATACTCTTAGAGTTGTCTTTTTTGTACCTACACCCACGTACGCAAAGTCTTCATTTTGCAATGAAACTGCGCAAAACCTCCTAGAATGACGCTCACTCAGATATGTGCTGTTAATGTCATTATAGTTGGAACGACATTGCTTCTTAGGAAGCTGAAAAGAATGAAATCATGAAGAGTACACAGCACTTCCACTTTATTTTCACCTTTTTTAGATCAGTATAATATTATATAGTAGAATTATGTATATATATATTTATAAATTATAAATACATAAATTATAAATATATAAATATATGTTATAGTAGAATAGAAAAAAGACCCCAGTACAGTAGTGGATACTAACTAGCTACTTTTCTTTCAGAAACCTTCCTGACACAGTCGTTTCTTGAAGTTCATAAAGTATCTGTGAAGTCCTGAGAGCAAAATGCTTTAAAAGCAAATTGTGCTTTTCTCTACTGATTGGGGATTCTGCTTCATAGATTGGGAAGTAATCATCATCAGAAGTGCTTTGGCTTATCCTTTTACATATTGTTGGAGTTTTATTATGAAGGATATCCATAATAATTAGACAGTGGTCTAATTAAACAAGCAGTTTATTCCTTCAGTTGTCTTCAGCAACTGTGCTGACAAAGTTGGGGGAAAAAGGGAGATAAACAGCAGAAGGACAGTCAGTTCAGGGAGGTGGACACAGAGAATATCCCTGTGAAAATGCACAGACCAAGATGCTAAACTGTAATAGCTTACTTTGGTGGAGTAGATTCATGCTGGCAGACTTTTAAAAATATCCATACTATGAGAACCTATGAAAACCTTTCCAAATGATGTATTACTCACCCTGTGTATTCTCAGAGCTCCAGCACTGGCTCATTTGCATTTTGATGTTGCCTTCTACCAGTTATTAGCAGAAGATTGAGATGAGTGGAAAACAAATCTTATTTGTTATCAATTATTTGTTCTGTTCCAGTTTTATGGAATCAGATGTTTCTCTCCTGTTCTGGATATTTGCGGTTGCCAAAATGCCAGAATTAAGCAAGGAACAACAGGGCATCAGTTTCCCATGGAGTACACTGTAGGACCTGTCACAGTTTGCAAGCTCCCTATCTAATAGATTTAAAATTAAAAAAAAAAGGGCAAAACATTTGTTTCTGCATTATTTTCTTTAAGTTTACCTTTCAGTTCTCTCACTTCAGTTTCTTAATTTAAAACAGCATGTATAAAGAGTATACAGTGGAAAGGGACAAGAAGAGTTGCCAAAAGCCAGGCATGGAAGGAGCTGACAACTTTAAATAATCTCTCCCAGCCTTCCCAGCTGAATGAGTGCGGGTTGACATGCTGTCAGCTTCAGTTCCTAAGGAAAAATCCTACTCTCACTCATACTTGTTCAACAGAGAAAAGAATTTGGCCCACTTTCTGACATTCATCTTCTCATTTCCATCACACTGCAGAAGCTCACCTGCCTATGAAAAGACACATGGCGTGATTTTTTTTTTCTTTCTTACACCACTGTAGAAGGAAGTCTGCTGAATTCAAAGGGATTAAACTGCTGTAAAATCAAATTAAGATCCCAGTTAGACCGTAGACATCTGAATTGTTTCCAGTCTCAGGATTTGGCTGTATAGGGCAGTTCTAACAAAACTTTTTTTTTTTTTTTACCTCTCTTTTTTGCTCTGATTTGAGATAAAGCAGTATCTTTGGTAGTTCAGGAAAATATGTAGAAATGAAAACTGCTCCTGGTGCAGCTTTAATATTAAGGCATAGCTAGGAAAGCAGCAGGAGACAATCTCAGCCTAAGGACACATGAGGATGCAGGGGAGCTTCATGCCAGATGTCCCATTGGCCACTCAACCCTGTTACAAAGAGCAGTAGCCATTCATAGTTCTTATACAGGCCATGTAAGAGTGGGAGCAATGCTTCTGCCTTTATCCTTACCCATTCCCCTGAAAAACTCCAAGAGAAATTGTTTTTCAATAAAGATGCTCTGGATCATCCTGCCATGTGTTTAATGCTGTGGTTTTGATATATATGATATTTGGGAGAAGGCTGACACAGGTAAAATTAGGTCTTTTAGAGTTAGAGATTGGTCCTAACCATGAACATGGAGATTTTATCATCTTTCATAACCTTTTAGTATTGAGTACATAAAACCTATTAAGCTGTACATAATAGTTCTCCATTTGACATTCAGGCTCTTGGAAACTCCTGATCTTGTCTTTCACATCTTCCTATACCAAAGCAGTTCATCATATTTTTGCAGACAACACTAAAAGCATTTCCTTCAGTTAGCTCAGAGTTTCCCCACCTTCAGTTGCATTGAGTGTCTTCTGTCTTCTTGTTCTGGAGTCAGTTGCCTGGAAGCAGAAGCTCCACATCCATCTTTTCTATGTCATTCATTATTTTATAAACATTTGTCAAACACTTAAAATACCCTGGTCTTTTCAGTCTCTCCTTGTGAATGCTCTTCCATGTTTAAGCTCTAACCATTCAAGCCAGTTTGATGCCTGAGAGCTGTTTTTGTGCTGGTGTGATCATTGCTTTACAGAGTATTCTAGGCCATGCCATCAGTTTATGTTATGTGCTGTACTCTGATAATTTCCAACCTGTTCCTTATGGAGCCAAACCTACTATTTACTTTTTAATGGTGAATGTATATTGAACAGATGTTTGCTTACAGTGTTCTCCAGATCTTTTGTCCTGATCTGATAAAGTTAATTTAGAGCTTTATAGGATATGCAAATAGTACAAGTATTTCCATCCATCCTGCTGGCTTTCTGTTCATCAGCAGAGCATGATTGCAGATTAAGAAGATGGCATTGTGTCAAATCTGTGCTTCTACCTGCCTAGCATTAGGCGCTGGTCAGGAGAAGGTTAGAAGCACAAGTGGGAAACTTGTATTTTCCTCTTGAGATGCTCAGTTTTGAGTAAGCATAATTTAAATGGTTTCAGAGATGGTCTAGATCTGCTTCTCAGAGCCTGAATGGAAAGGTTATAGTAGCCTAGGAACTCTGGAGTGCAGCATGCTGTGTCCATGCTTTCCCATCTCTGTCTCAGTGCTTGGGCATGGGATCCTAAGTAAAATGTATGTAATGTAAGGATTTCTTATGTGAAAGAAAACTTTGGTTACTTATTTAGAATATAAAATCATAGAGTAATTAAGGAAGTCTGAAGGTCATCTGGTTAGCCTTTGCTGAAAGCAGGGCTGGCTTCCAAGTAAGATCTAACTTCAGGTTTGGATAAAGTTGTTCAGGGTCTCATCCAGGTTAGACTTGCCATTTTTCATTCCCATATGTATGGCTGATATAGGTGAAACCCAGCTAGCCTAGGAGGTTTGCACAGGTGGCAAGACCTGCTGGACTGTGGGACAATGTTTAAATATTTTAGGCAACCTTAGGTCTTTAAGCAGTGTATGGGTCTGGAAGCAGCCATGGTGGAGCGAGGTCTGCTAGCTAATGTGAATCATCACTGTGGAAGAAATGAGCTACTATGTAGGCTGTTGAAATCACCTGCTAGGTTATTCTAAGATTCAGCCATTCATATATAGATACAATATATGTGTATGTATACATATATGTAAGTATGCATATATATATCTACGTGGCCTGCACCCAACCTTCTCCCAGACCTTGCCTTGCTCTTGGCTCCCTGAGGTTTGTGTCTGCGAGATTTCAGTTCTCTAAAGATGTTGGTCTGAAGCTGGCTGTACTTGTAAAGCAGGCATTAAAAAAAAGTGTTCATTAAATAGCAGTTATGGACCCATCTTTCAGCATAAACACCAGGACTTTGAACTTCTTATTATAACAGTATTAGATAGCTTCCAGTTTAGATTTAGAAAGTAAATTAAAACTGGCAGATGAACCACAGCCACTGCAAAATGATAGGTGGAAAAACTGATCAAAGGAAATAAGATTGACTTTGAAAGAAAAGTTGCAAACAGCATGAAAACTTAGGCTTTTCAATATATTTTATTCAAATTACCTTGAGAAAGGGAGCTTGAAACTTCCTTCTGTTGTTCTTAGTCAGTGTGCTCTGAACCAACTGTGCAAGGTACCCACCAACTTATCTTGTGCAGCCTCGCATCCAACTTTTGATGATTTTTGTTTAAAGACAGAAAGAATGAAATGAGTTTTAAAACACCAGCATAAGAAACTGCAGAACAGACCAGTTTATTCAGGGAAATACCATTACTCTACCAAGGAGTATTATATAGCTCTGACTTGGGCCTCACAGTGTACCCGATTCATGTAAACCAATGCTGTCTTTTGATGGTGGTTTCCAAAGGTGCTTGGAGTTTGAAAGTTGAGCTCCAAAAATAATTACTACAACCTGCTTTCCATGTTGATTTCTCCCCAGTATTCACTTACAGAGGGAAGGATTTGAGTCATAGAGTAAAGCTGACCCAATAAAATTGGCTCTGTAAATCACTCTGCTGTCTTGACTACCAATTTCAGGTTTTGTGCTGAATAATAGTCTCTAATTCTTATTTTTGTTGAAGTAATTTTTAAAAAAGTGCATAAAATTTATGCCAAATCAGTACTTTCTGCTTGAATTCAAGCAGTCCTGAAACAATAGATCTGAATGGATGACCAGTCCTTGCGAAATTCTAAAGGTTAATTCTGTAGTCTAATGATGGCAGAATAGATGATAGTTGCTTATGTTTAGGATCTTAGGACACAAGATACAATCAAGTTGATTATTTCATAAAAGATATTGTAGTGCTACTGGCATATTATTATGCTGCCTGTTCTTCATGGGGAGATCTGACTTCATGTGAAAACTTTGCTTCTCTTGATCTCTCCATACTTAGGAGCTGTTGACTGAATCACTGTTCCTTAAAAAAAAAATGAATGCCCAGACTTTTGCAGACTTCCCCAAAAATGGAGTTGGATTTGTTCGCTCCAAGGTAACTGTAAAATAAATCCCAGTAGCGAGACTGATGATGATCAAGCAGGAGAAATAGGCTCTCACTGCTGCTGGTTTGTGGTTCTGCAATGTCCGAGGTTGAGAGGGGCAGGCTTGTCCCCTCACGTGTCCGGTCCTTGGTGCCTCTGCTGAGACCACCAATAAAGCAGATGGATGTTTGATGGTGCTTATCCAGGAGCAGATAACCTGGGGCTGCTGACCTGCCTTTACCTGTCTTTAAAAAAAGAAGCTGAATTCACTCCCATATTCAAATAATGCCGCTTAAGTGTTCTCTGACCAACTTGCTTCCACCCCTCCTGAAATTCTGGGTGCTGCAGAGGATTTCAGCACAGAATTGCACTCCTTCCCACACAAGAGATGTCCCTTTTGTGTCCCAGCATCTAATGCAGCTTCATGCACTTCTCTCTTCTGCTTCCTTGTAGGGCGAGACGGCTGGGTTTTCTTGGGCAGCGCTCGGCAGTAAATTCAGGTCTCTGCTCGCAGCAGAACCGAGGGAAGATTTGTGACAGATGGGGCTAAGTCACAAACTTGCAGCCTCAGGCAGAATTGTGGAAGTTTCCAGAGTGTGCCCATATTTACCTGATCAGAGAGAAAAGAAAATCTGCAGAGGAAGCCGAGCCTGGCTGCTTGTCATAGCTGACACAGAGCCATCTGCCACAAACCTGTGGCGGCTTCAGATCTCCAATCCCTGCCACCACCCCAGCTCAAATTAAATACAGATTCTTAGAGATGTTATGATGGTTACACATGTCCTCGGCATCACATGCAGGAGACTGTTCAAAAAAAATATGTGGCCTGTTGTGTAACCGCACTCATGTATCCCATATGTGGTGCCACATTGAATTTCCGGTTGAATCTGTTTTTATCCTTTGTACTGGATGACATGGTGCCTGAATTCTTTCTTTTCGCCGACACGATGGCAGCCAAGCTGCAGCTTCAAACGCTCACACTTGGCTGAGTTTCTACCTAGGTTGCCAGGTTATCATTGGAGCCTTATTGTGTCCTCAAAGGGCCACAGGGCCTGAAAGGAGGATACGAATGCTGCCGGACTAATTGGGCAGCCATGTCCGGGTTGTTTGGAGGCAAAGGGCTGCTTTAGCACTCTTTTTTTTCCTTTTCTCTCTTTTTTTTTTTTTCCAAATTAATGGCTCTCTGGCACAGGGGTTTTTAAGTGAAGGTATTAATAAGGGATCTGGCAGGTAATCCCATGATTCATGGAGTTACATTTGCATTTAATTAATCTTAAAGAAAGCTGAAAGATAAACAGCTGTAATTCAGACTAGCATGGGAAATATGCTACATGGTGCCATCTATCCGATTAAATGAAAGCCAAGACACTTGTTTTATTTCTCTCAAGGATGGAGAACAAACAGATAACAATCAAAATACTTCCAATAAAAACCAGTAGTTTAAATGTAATGGCAGTTCATCAAGAATCTTTGCATCCAGTTGCAAATACAGTCTTTTAAAGATAAATCACTTATGATTCCAGCAGTCAAGCTGGTATATTTGTTGATGTAAAATGTTTTGAAGATGTAGATTGTACAATAAATTTTTAATAAAGTGCCCACTGCAATTTTTAATTAGCATATCTTATTCATGTATAAGTGTGTACATCTATCTGTATGTTTATCACTATGCATATCCTTGTGTCAGAGTCAATGAATGCAATTGTGTCTTTATCTGATGAAGTAGAATCTGGTTTGCAAGTGATAATAAAACGTTACAACAATACCAAGATTTTCAACTCCGCTTGGGAAAGAAGCAAGAAGGCGGCTCTTGGTAAAGCATTGCATTGTGAAGCCTGGGAAGACATCTCTTTGTGGACAGGTATGGTTTCATCTTCCCTCATATCAGGCAGGGAGAGAAGGTGCCTCTCTTCATCCCAACAGGCTGTCACCCCGCAGTGGACACCAGCATCTTTCCTTTGCCCGAGTACTGTCCACACCAGGTGACAGGCACGAGTTGGCCCTCTCTGTACATGTGCTGTCATCTCTTCTGATGCCATTAAGATGCTGAGATGTCCTTTTTCAGCGCAAGAGAGTGTATGCAGTACCTCTCTTTAAAATTGTTCCATTAAACAAAAAACATAAGGGAGATCCAGTGGTAAGTGTTCAGATATTTTCCTACCATTGCAGAGTTGTCATTTTGCTGTAGTCATGTCTTGTACAATGGTTCTTCCTCATTTCTGCTCAACCAAAGCCCAGCTTGGCTCTAGGCATTTAACATGTTTGAGTAGAAGTGGTCTTCTCAAGACGCGTGCATAGTTGTGGTGGTCATTTTTGGTACAACTAAGTAATAGGACTGCTTTGCATTCTTACCAGGCTGCCTCTGTCTTGCCAGAGTACATCATGAATGCTCACTGATGTTATCACACCTTGCACCAGCAAGAGCAATTTAGAGATTTTTTGTGTCTTTACTGATTGGGAAACTGAGGCATGGTACAATGAAAGCAAATTGGGTCAAGTTTCACGGTGAGTCATTCTCCAAACCGGTAAAAGGGAAAAGGAGATGCTGTAACATTGCACTAGGGCTTGTGGTGTACAGACTCTGTACACCACAGCTCTGTGGTTTTGAGCTGAAGACTCCTGCTGTCCTCAGTGCACACCCTGATAAGGCCCATGACCAAAGGAGGTCTTGCCCAGCTCCTTGGTGAGGTGGGGCTCTGCCTTGCCTTACTGTTTGGTGATACTTGATCTGGTAAGCAAGGGTTCATCTGGATGGAAAACTTTCCCTTCAAATTACAAACCCTTGCAAATAATATTCTATAATAGGAAATCTGGAAGAACTTTAATTGCAGGTGACAAATAGTGCTGCTTTATCTTCTGGTATTCCTTTAGATTCTCAGCAACAAATTACAGCTGCTCTAGAACAAGGATGGAAAGGTCCTTCCTGCGCTGAGGACCTTCAGGTTGGCCTGGCCTCTCTCAGGGTCCTCAGTCAGGAGGGTGATGTAGGTCTTCCAGGTAGTTGGAGGTGATACTTCCCCGAGGCAGCCTACCTCCCACCACCCCACTGTAAAATGAAACAACTGAGGAAGTTTTGCCTCACAGTTTCTGAAGATCAAATGAGACAGCCGCTAGGCGCTACTTCATTTAAAGCCTTCACTTCTAAAGGTCAGACAGACAAATGAGGATCTCTGTCCTGTTGTTCCTACAGACATGAGTAAGCAATGAATGCAGAGGCCTAATCTTACGAGTAAAATGAGAGATCTTGACTTACATTCGTATTTGTTGATGTTTCACCTGCACTGATACAGCAACTGCAGGTGCTTTGGTACAAGCTTTAGCACAGAATGAAAGCTGAATGGGTTTTCCCAGCTATTGCCAGACTCACCAGGCAGCACTCTGACCAGACAGCTCTTTGCCTCCTGCTTCAGTAACAGGCCAGGCACCTAATCCTACAATCCTTTTGTCTTAGTATTCGAGATCACAGGAAACAAGGGTTTATTTCACATGAGGATTGTCTTTTCCCATATAATAGAAAAGAAAATCCTAAAATAACTAGGGAATTTTGTAGCAAAGCTTTCCAGCAGTCTCTGCCCCATTCTGGTCGTGCTGCAGGCACCACGAGGAGCTGTGGTACAGACCAGCTTCCATCCGTGTTCACAGCATTGAGACCTCTGACTTGGCTCAAAGCTGTTCTGAATTAGGAGGCTAGATTTTTCTAATTGCATTTTTAAAGACCGAGCCAGCAGTTCATTAGAAATCATGGAGCAAATTCTGCTTCTCTATTACACCAATATAAATCTTGAATGAATTTATATCGGGATAACTGGGAGGGTAGAATGTACCTCCCATCTTGTTCCTCAGATTATTAAAAGTTAAAGGGCCTTGAAAATTAAATTCACCTTTCCCTGTTCAAGCTGTTTACTCTGGTTTTTATTCCAGTAAGGACAGTTGAAATGAATTAGCCAGTCTCATTTCTGTTCATAGTCACTTTTAAGTTTGTTTCTCATGTACTAGCCCAAGACTAGTTTGTGTGGAAAAGACTGGAGGGCATTTTCTTTCAAACAAATTGTTTTAATGGGAATAATTTCCTAAAGGATTATATTAAAACCTTTCCATGAATCCTTGATTTTGTGAAAAAATATTTTCCTTTTATATCTCCTTGATTTGGGGGACTTTGCAATTCTTTATTTGCAGATGTAAATGAGCACCTTAATGAAAGTCCTTGAGAATTTTACCTTCTAATAGGCTAACCCTTATTTAACTGAAATACTTTTAAAATTATTCGGGCTGCTAAGTGAGGCTTTATCTTGCAGGAAAATTTTGCCTGTGAGTTACAAACCCTTGCAAATAAGGTTTTAGAATAGAAGCGCTGTCAGCGCTTTAATTGCAGGGTAATAAATAGCAATGCTGCGTTATCTTCTGATATTTCTTTACATTCTTGGCGAATATACACAGCTGTTGCTGGAAACTGATAAGTGCTCTGTAACTGTGGAACAACTTATCGCCCACCCTCCGCAGGAGCAGTGAGCGCTGGACGGGAGGAGGCGGTGGGAAGCGGCCGCGGGAGAGCAGGGAAGCGGAGCTCGGGGACGCGAGAATGCGGGGATACGGGAGCCCAAGGAAGCGTGGAACGCAGGAATGTGGAATAAGGATGTGGGGATGCGGGGATGCGGGAGCGCAGGGATACGGGAGCGCAGTGATGCGGGAGCGCAGGGAAGCGGGGCGCAGAGATGCAGAGATGCAGAGAGCAGAGATGCAGAGCGCAGGGAAGTCGGAGGGCAATAAAGTGTAGCGCAGGGATGCGGAGAGCAGGGTAGCAATAGCGCAGGGATGTGGATCTCAGAGAAGCGACGGCGACCGGGGGAGGCCGGGTCCAGCCCGGAGTTGTTCGAAGCGCATCTGATACGGGGGGATCGGGGTATTGGCAGCGAGTATCTCACCCCGGGAAAGCTCTTTCCATCCCGGCCGCCGGGGCTAGGCCGAGGGGATGGAGGTGGGAACAGAGAAGGGATCCAGGTTTACACGGGGCCAGAGGCAGCTAAAGCAAAGATAATTTAAAAAATCGCAATATGAGTGCTAAAGGCGCAGCGGGCGCTCCGGAGCCGGGGGCGATCAGCGGGAGGGGCAGCCCCGCTTAGCGCTTCTCCGCGCCTCTCCGTTCCGCGGAGGCTAGCTCCCTCCTCGGCCCTCCGCACCGCTAAGCGGGAGACAGCGCCGGCCGCCGTCGGGGGAGGAGAGCTGCCGGCAGTTTTTATTATCAACGTTATTGATAATAAAAATTCTATTTTGAAATAAGATTCTTTTGTAACATTTCTATCTACGGCCGGCAAAGATGCTACCCTCCGCCCCCCCCCCCCCTCCCCCCGCGGTGGCCTTCCCGCGGGTGCTGAGCCCCCCCCCAGTCCTGCGCGCCTCCAGCTCCATCTCTTCCGGTTTGGGTGTCCGCGCTCAAAAGAAGAAAAACAAAACAAAAAACAAATCCTAAAACATCCCCAAACAAAAAACTATCCCCAAACCCCGACAGAAAATGCAGGCGTGAGAGCTAAGGTCTTAACCCTTGGAGCGTGGAAGCCAAAACAAGGAAATAGGTTGGAAAGGCATGTCTGTAAACAATGATAATTAGTCTTTTCAAAAATCATAACACTGATTAAAATCTCTGATTCATTATTTATTCATCACAGAACCTCTTTGCAGACCTGGGAATAGTGATTAAAACCTAAGTGCGGCTCAGCTATGTGTAGCTAGAGAGGCGCCTAAAAAAGGGTTAAATGGAAAGGAAAGAGGAAACCAGGCAAACAGAATTCTTCTTTTAAATACCAATACTTTCTTCTTCCCTTCCTGGCAGGAATACTTCTATTCCCCCAAATTTTGGTATTATGAAAATGTTTCTCATACTAAGTACAAGTGTTAGACTGGATCCAGTTGGTACTAAAATTGCAAACACACTTTCACTCAACAGAAAGGAACTTCTTTTAACTCCATAATAGCAGGTTACATAGTAAATGAACAACTGATGGTCAACTGGCCAATTATGGTATAAATATCCGTTGTTTACAGCGAGGTGTTAAATGAGCCTTTTGAGCACAAAGGATCAGACTGTCTAAGCTACAATTTGTGCTTCATCCCATTATGTCTCCCCTAAAAAGGCCCGTGCTGTTGTAGGTACTGTGTGCGCAGAACATATTTCTTTCTGTTGATTTTAGTTTGCTTTAATTCAATACACACTCTTGTTTACTTTTTAAAATTTAAATAAATGTCAGCATTGTATAATTTCTATGTTAACAAAGCAGTGAGCAAAATCCCTTGTATGTTTATAAAATATTATTGTTTAATTCACATAGTTTAGGAATTCCAAATGTTGAGAATAGGAAGGAGGCCAAATACCATCTGTTTATAACTATGATGCATCATCATATGTGTACTTTAAAAAAAGAAGAAGGAAAAAAGCTTGGTCAATCATGCCACTGTTCTATCTGTTAGGAATATGGTGAGGATTCAAAATCACTCTGTGAAATTTGCAGGATGTTTTAATATGGCTTAATTCTGAGCAGGAACGTTGCAGGAGTTGCTCACGTCTGTGTTCCTGTTGGAAGAACTGCGTGAATTACTCGTGCCTCAGCTACTTCAGTCACGAATTCAATAACTTTCTCCTAGTGTAAATATTCCCCCCCCCCCCCCTTCTAGAGACCAAGAAACAGAACCTGAAAGATTTTCTTAAGCCCTTCCAGTCCTGGGGGTGTGGGGGGTGTGTATGCACTCGCGGGTTCATTTTCAAGTGATTCATACATTCACATTCCTGGATTTTTAAGGACAGAAAGCAAGCATGATGATTTTGTAGCCTGTCTTGCAGAGCACAGGCTATAGACTATCTTTCAGCTGATTCTGCAAATGTTTTTTTAGAATAAACCTCTCTGTCAAATGCTGGTAGTTTTAGGTCCAAGTTAAAATAGGGCCTCGTTAAAAATAATACATTCCATACTATTGAGCTGTACGCTACATGCATTTTAAAGAGGAGGTAGTCTGAAGGCTTCAAAACAAAGAGAGTGTCTCGAAGTTAAGTAGATAAGAAGATTTTTTTTTCCAGCCCCAAGTTAATTAGCTAGTACGTCAAGCCTCATAGATGTCTTCCTACCTTTCAAGGGCTGCAGAATCCCCAGTAAATGTACTTAAACTTCCTAGCGAGGGCTAGTGAGATGAATGCAAAGATTAGGGTGAGCATTACCGTGCCTTCTCAGTGCATCCCAGCTGCAGTTCATCCTACTATTGATAATGATGCTTGGAGTTACTGAGGTGGTTTCTGAAGCTCACATATGGGGTCCTTTCCCCAAGGATGAGGAATAATAGTGGCACTCAGGTGGTGCGGGGAGGGTAAGAACAGATTTGCAGTTATCTTTGCCTGGTGCATGGTGACTTTTTGGTTGCACTAATTTAATCAATGGAGAGGTACATTCAGGACAAGGGCTATAATTCTCTGATTCAGTTTTTGTTTTGTGTTAACAAATGGGGAGTGTGGGAGGGAGAGAGGAGGACGGGAGCAGGGGAAAGCACAGGTGAAGAGAAAAATGTCTGGGCTTGCTGGAACCCAGCCCTGGCAGAATGCTGGGGCAATATGAAAGGTTTTGTGGCCAAACTCTCTGCAATTTCTGTAATACCACAATTTAGCATACTATACGCTGCACTGAAATGCCTGGGACTTTGTTTTTGAACTTCTTTCTTTCTACTGTTACATTTAACTTGCAGCATCTTGAATTACTTAGCCACACCAGATAGAAAGTTACAGCTTCTTTAGCTCTATGCACCACACTGAGCTGTTACTGCTAAAAACTGCCCATGAGTGTGAAAACCCTTTCCAGCCCTTTCCTGGGTATTTTCCATCATAAGTAAGTCTTTAAGGTACCATTCTTAGTGAGTTTATTATCCTGAAAGGCTTTCTTTAAATTATTATTAAATTAGAAAAAGGAAATGCCTTACACACCTTTCTTAAGTAATCTTTGTGGAGCTCATTCCATCAACAGTTTGCTACCACGTGATGTGTTTAATCTGCTCATGCTAACACTACAGGAGTGAAAAACAGGACAAAAGACACCTGTCACTGCAGTTTGCAAAAATTCATAAATATGAAATGTATACAGCCCCAACTTGAAAAGAAAAAAAAATGGTATTCTGCACCAGCTTCAGAGAGCCAGGCATGCATTCCTGCATATTACTTCCTATTTTCCATGGCTATGTGATCCTTGGTCTCCCAGGCTGAGACAACAATCAAGGGGGCAGATGTCCAATTATGGTGTGCATACCTGTCCATGAGGAATTGTGTGGAATCCTCATACTCATTTATCACTTCATTTTTACACTCTGAAGTAGTTTTATGAGATACAATGATAGAAGCAGTTTCGAAGGTTGCTAAATACCATGTTCACTGCATGCTTGGTTTCATGCAGTTCCTGGGCACTGTAGGGTTGGTGCAGAGAGATGGGTATTTTGAAGCGCAACCAAGCACAGGTAAAAATTCTGTATGAAGAGCTGTGGTTGAGGTTATTCCTGTATAAGGGGCATATCTGCTCTACCCTTTGGACATCAAGATGGGTAATCACTGGTACCTGAATTGGAGCTAAGAGCTTTCCATCCAACAGCTCCTGTCTTGCACTCATGTCTGAGGGTGGCTGCATTTGCTGCTGTCAGAACAGCAAACAAAACATGCTTCAGGCATAAAGCATGTGGTAATTCACAAGCAGAACATATTCCCTGGGGCATCACACTAACTTCTAATACCCTTCTGGGGTCTGAACACCTTGTGTTCCCTCTAGCAGTGGTAGCTGAGGGCATTCATCATCTCACAAACTCCTGGGCATTAACATTTGACCATCCTATAATTTGGTTTTTAAGTGAAAGCAGGGAGATTAATAAACTTAATCTAGCATTCACACAGATTTGAGGACAGCTGACCTCTGCCCTCTGGAGACACAGGCTCATTTAAGAATCTGCATCTGAGAGAGCCCCGACAGTTGTAATGTTGGAGCGAGTCTTGTCCCCCATGGGCTGTAGCATATCACCCTCTATGTCTGCAGCAGGAACAGTGGTGACAAGGAATTTGTTTCTTTTATTTATGTCTCCTGCCTCTAAAAGGGTCAGTGCTAGCAAACAGCTCCCTCCTGCAAACTAGCTGGCTAGAGCTGCTCTCCTGGGGAAAACCACTGAAAACCTAAAATCTTGGTCAAAAAATAGTCAATTTTCCAATTTGTTTGCAGGTAAGAAAGAAAAAGAAATCCAACTAAAATTAAAAAAAAAAGGAAGCTGGAGTGTTACATATTTGTTTTGGGGGACAGGTTTGCAAGTTTTGGTATTATCCCATAAAATCCTGAAATCAGCAAAGCCTTTCATGTTGAAGCATTCAGCCAACGGAAATGCTGCCTCAAACTGCAGAGCATTATGTGTGGATTTTTTTGCACATTTCACGATGTACAATTCTTCAGGAAAATTTGGATAGGAGTGGTTTGTCGATGCTGTTAATAGATATGTTTCAGGCAGAAGTGTGCAGTGTGATGAACAGCCTTGGCAGGAACCATATCCAGCCTGATTGTATTGTAATACTGTTTGATGCAGCAGTATGTTTGATCAGTTACAAGTGATGAGTATCATATCACATCAAACAATTTAATACAGTCTCATTGTACGGAATTATGGCTCCTGTCAATCAGCCTGTGGCCTATTCCTTACAGATCTGTCTTTGGGAGCTGGAATACAATGGTAGCTACATATGCATTAATAAATAAAGTGCTGCTGAAATTCCATACAGACCTGTTGAGGTTTTTGTTTCTCTTTCATGGCCTTTTTATATTTTTTTTTAATTATTATTTTGTTCCCCTGTCTTCTTTTTCAAAGCTGCATGGAGATGAGTTCACCTGGTCAATAGGACTGCCAAGCATGGGGCAAGTGTGCTTCAGAGTGCTTGGAAAACATCTAGCAAAGATATACGGAAGTTGTGAATTTTGCTTTTGCGAATAGCAGCCTAAGTGTAAATCCACTGAACTTGTTTTCAGCTGAAGCTTCACAGAGTCTCTTTTCTTGGCTTCCTCAGAGAAAGGAGAGGCTATATATTAAAAATGCATATGTTTTGTCTTACTGTTTGGCATACCTCACTTGATAGCCCCCTATTTTGGTTTGGAGATGGCAGTCTTTGAACTTAAAGTCTCTTCCTCAGGACTGATTTATTCAAGGTGCTGGAGGGGAAGCCTATGTCAGATGAAAGATACGTATGTAAATAACAGTAGAGGTGGGGTTTAAGGCATTATCCATTTTACTATCAGTTTCAGACATACGCTGCTCTGATGCTGGCTTGCCTTGCAAAAGCTTGAAGTCACTAACACAGCATATGATTTTTAATGAAGTCATACTCTGCTGCCTACAAGTATGGGGTCATGCTACATTTGTATGGAAGCAGTGATTTCGGTAATGTTGCTTATTGTGGTCAAAGAGGGCAGAAGATTGCCTTTTTGCATTGTGTGGCCCTGGGGTTTTGGAGCCTGCACAGACAAATTGATTACATTGCAGCAGGCCACACTTTCAGAGAACAGAGATGTCATGCTGAAAAGCCAAATTTCAGCAGCTGATTAATCAATGTAATGACCGTAAGTTTTTCCACCTTTTGCTATGGTCTCAGCCTGTAAATCTAAATAACATTGGTGCTTGAATGGGAAATCTCAGAAGAAATTTTTATAGATACTAAAGGAAGTAGTTTCTGACTTCATAAATGACACATTTCCTTTCACATAGCAGATTATCTCAGGGGTTAAAACAAAGCAATGTTAACGATAAGGACAGAAATATGGATATCTGCATTTAAGAAATATTTCTAGTTGACTATGAGGTGGAGACCGAGTTTGAGCTCGCCCCTCATTTGGAGGGGTACAGCCTGGCTCTCCATCATGGATTTCCCAGCTTTCTGAAAATGGCATTGACCTGTCACAACAAAGAACTTAGATCAGTCAGGGCTGTGGAACTAGTCTGGAGGAAGCTTAACATTTATGTAACTCAGAACCTGAACTTGGAGGCATCCTTATGAAGCAAATAAATAAAGACCCGGCTTGCTCCTGTAATATCATCTACCTGATAATTCCTGAGCACTGCTCAGCCAGGTATTTTCTCTGCCTTGTAATCCAAGTAAGATAGACAAGACCCCATATGCTCTTTTTCCATATGGGAATAGGTTGTCCTGTTACCCATGTGATTCTGGAATTTTACAATTTTTATGGTCTGTAAAATGGCCACAATTATACCCTGCTCTTGCAAATGAATCTGGTTAATTCAGAGCCAAAGAGCTCTATGGTATCTGAAAGTGGGTCTTTTACAGTGCAATGTAGTGTAAAGATAGCAAGTATAAAGTAATATTTGTAAGTGTCCTTATAGCAAAATAATTTTTCTTCAGACCTGGCTTGTTACATAGCTGCTAAATGATACTCTGGAATCACCCAGCACCTGAAGTGTCCTACCCCAGTTTATCGCATGTCTGGCATTAATTGGCAATGGTTCCATCTGAGACTGTGATCCAGTCAAATCCTGTAGGCCACGCAGGTCTGGAAGGTATTTAGATCAGAAAACTCATCCAAGCAAGAGGAGCATTGGTTTGCCACTAATCCACAGGAGAGCAGTACCTCCACAAGGTTATGTGTAGATTATAAGGCCAAGAAAGGACTATTTGGATCATCTGGTGTCACGTGTATAACATAAGCCATATGACTTGCCTCAATTAATTCCTGTTTGAACCAGAAAACCTCATCCTCTACCAGTCTAAAAATTGCCAGCAATGCAGAAACCACCACAGCCTTTGATATTATTAGATACAGTGCTTTCTGAGATATTTTCTCGCAAACAAGGAACCAAAAGTGATGTTTATCTCTCATGATTGTTAGATACTTGTTGCTAGGGCAAGGATGTCAGTCACGGCACTGAGACCGAGGTCCCCTAAATATCAATACCCTTTGCCTGGATTTCCCTCATGGCCCTATCTCAATATGGCATTCTTCATTTTGCCAGTTTTCTGGGGTTGCTATTGCAAAAGGCAGTTCTTCAGAAGATGCCACAGTGATTTTGTGCACAGAATGATGGTCAATTGATAGATTGTGGTCCCTACACTAATTTGGTGGGATTCACCCAAGATAAACAGAAATGGCATAAAATTACATTGATGCCTATAGTTAAAAGGCTTTGAATTGCTGTGTATTTTAGGGGTCTGAAAAAAAAGAATACAATAAAATTAATGACATTGGTGTAGGTTGTGAAACTATTGCTGCTCTCTGGGATGAAAGGCACCATGTGAGATACATTGCTGATTTCTTCAGAAAAATAGTTCTTAGAGAGTACAGGGACAAACTGATTTGTGCCTGCTTTAGGGGCAGCGTTTCATGGGTTGGTAGCATGAATCAGGGTTTAGAGAGTGAGTGGATGCCATTCCCCCACTATACACGAACATAATGAGCTCAGGATTAGCATTGTTGAATGAAAATGTCAGATTTTAATTGTAAGGAGAGAAGTTAAAAAAAGAAAATCCTGTAGAACATGAACAACGATTTTTTCAGGCATTCACCCTCGTTTGTACAATGCATACATCTCCCTCTCCAAGCTGTACAGCCTGTGAAATCTGAGAGAGGAATATAATTTCTTAAACAGGGAAATATGCTTTTTACCTAATGAGATATTCACATCTCCCCCACCATGATAATAAAGAAAAACCTCCTCAATGCAATAAAATTTAGCCTCCCTCTTTCCTTTCTTGGGGAGTGCAGGGTGCAAAATTGTTAGTGACTCCATAGTGGAGAGTGAGCCACGGGGCAACAGGATGTCACTTTCCTTCCTCCCAAGGGGTCCAGAGCATCCTGCACCCAAGTGACCTGACTCCACTGTGAAGTGAGGGATCCCCAGCCATGGTCCCCCCAGCCCAAGGTCATTGCTGTAGTGACACAGCCATCCCATGTGAGTAGGGTGCTCACAAGTTAGATTACTTTGTGCTAATGCTGCACGAACCCCCTGTGCGTGTGCAGCTGATATCCAACACGAGATCTTCAAACATCACCAAGAGGATGATAATAAAGGTCTTTTCCAACAGAAATGATTGTATATAATTCTGTGTCTCTCCCTTCCTACTCCCCTGCCTCTGGTGCAGAACTCCCAATGAGTTAAAAGTATAAGAGCTGCTCAGAAAGAGGTCAGATAATAAATGATATCTAAATCCTAGTCCCAGATTTTCTGTTTCAAACATGCTGCACAACTAACACTATGACACTTCGGCAATATGATGGAGAAAAATCCTGTGCCAGCTGACTGATGAGCACCCGTCTTTTTTAATTAATTGGGTTGAAAAATGTCTTATGTCAGTTTGAATGTAGGGGCTCTTTCAGCTGTGTTTTTCTGGATACATATATAGATGTATCTAACTGCAGATTTGAAAGCCCAGCGTGAGGCCTCATAAATGATAAAAATAGGTATATACTAGAATTATACATACACAGACATGCACATATTGGATGAATTGATACTTAAAACATATACATGCATATATAATGTTCTGTTCTCTGTTCTGAAATATATTTATAATTAGATTATATATGTATTTCTATTATTCACAGCTCTCTGGGTGTGTATATATTGTAAAATCTGTGTAGTTTTTTTGCCTTTTTTTAGTATGCTTTTTAGTTTTTAGCAGAGTGATATATCTGATTTCTCTTTAAATTAAATGAAATTATTTGTCTACCTTCCCTTAATGGAATCAGTTTTGATATACTCTTTGTTCATGCTGTTACAGGCTTCAGTCTAAGGGCTCTTTGTATTAACTTTTTAAAGTTACATTACAAAGAGGTTTTAAGATTTCCCAACAGGCTTTTATTTAACCAGGGCTTTTGATCTCAAACCTGCTGGGGCCTAGTGAAATCCTTACCAATTCTCCAGTAACTCCTCACTATTGGAATTTGAAAAGACCCACCTGAAGGATTTAACTCGCTGTATGGCTTCAGCCATCCTTTAGATGCTTCTATTCATGCAGACAGCAAGGGGGTCGAGGGCACCCTTTGTGATCCTCCAAGTAGCCTAAGGTGCCCTTTGCATAAGTTGTACTCCTGAGGAAATAAAAAACAGGAGGACACAAACCTATATACCTTATTTCCTGCTATCTTTACTTAAAGGAGGAGCACAGGGGGTCTGCTTAACATCCTTTGCTACCTAAATACCTTTTGGACATGGGAACTCAATAAAGGAACTTTCATTGCATCCATTACCCTACTGTGGTGCATAGCAAATTAGATTTAAAAGGGTACTTTTTCCCTTACAGCTATTTCTATCATTTTCTTTAAAATTTCAATTTAGTGTCTAGTGACAGAATATTCTGTAATGTACATTAGAACTATATAACACCAATTATACTAACTGTGAATGTTATTTCAAAAGAATTAGTTATATTAAGTTATAGATAAACCATTAGGGAAAAAAAGGTCAGGTTAGAAAAAAAAAAATGAGCTATGTGATAATGTTTTAAAGGAGCAACATGACGTGAATGCTCTTTTCATTTTTTAATCCTTTCATTTTGCATAACCCACACTGAAATTTAACTACTCGCTTGGTCTACATTATTTAGGCAGGGGGATGGCATGTCACTGTGTTAGCTTACAGACACAAATCACTTAGCCTATGGCTAAGTCTTTAGGTTGTGAGGAAGCATAATTTCCTCTGTTTTGGGGAAATGGGAAATATAATATGGGAAATATAATAATTGGAAATATAATAACTAAGCACATTCTTGTCAAAAGCTTGGTTGCCTTTTTTTTTTCTTACAACTGTAACACACATGATATGGCTATTACCTGCATTTGTGTTAATTTTCTCAGATTTACAACAGAATGCACCAGAATCTAAATTTGCCTTCTCTTTTCCTTGACTCTTATTCCAATTTGTTTATTTGTTAATTGGTTTGTGGGTTGGAGGTATTTTGAGTTTTCAAGATGTTAAATGTTTGGGCACATTTTGTGCATTTGATCTTAGTATGTATTGCACTGAAAATGTTTTTGTGTAGATGAGTAAACCAAAAATTTTTTGGTTTAGTCTTTTTTTTTCTTTCTTAGAACTGGATTAAAACTTTGCTGGAACTCTGCAAGGTTTGGTTATTTCAATTTGTAGGGATTGCTGGCAAATCATTTATGTTTGTTTGACGTCCTGTGGGATCAAACTGCCACGAATTTTGAATTATCTAAAAACTGTCATTTACTTCAGCTAAAACCACCCTCCACTTGAAAACATAAATGAGCACAGCTGAAATTTAGCTGAGGTCTTTTTCTCTCTTTTTGTTTTGTTTTGTTTTTTTTTGTGCTTGGGATTTGCCTCAGCTCCAGCTAGAGCTGGAGCAGCTCCATGGTGGTCCCCTGCCCTCAGAAGAAGAGCTGCTGTCGCACTGGGGCTGCTCCCTCAGGATGACATTGCCGCTAGCCAAATGCCAAATTGCTGAGCAGGACAGTCATGACTGTTCATCACGTATCAGCAAACGATGGGTCCTTGGGCAGACCCTGCAATATGCCCTGCCTGGTATTGCAGCTTGTAACAGGCTCACTAGGGGTGAGTTTTGCTGTTCTGGGGTCTTCATATGCTGATCTAGAATTCAGTAACTTCATAAAACCCATAGGACTCCAAATCAAGACTCTCTTAACTTGCAAACACAGCTCCAAGTAGAGTTACAGTAGGAGTTTTCAATTTTTCCCTACCAGACAAGTGAACTTAGAAGCAGATGTTCACATGCATTGTCTCTGGGGAACAGACGATATTATTTCAACAGCTTGATATCTGTTGAGACTACGTTAAACCCCAAAATGTGGTGGGCTAGTCCTGTTTTCTAGATCCTCTGAAAGGGATTATCAAGTATATTTGTGGATTCAAGCTTACCAACAAACCTGGAAGCCTCTGAGCTGGGGCTTCAGTTTGGACTTTTCCATGTTAAGAAGATGCAAATCATGATCAATTGGTTTATATATTTGTGTCATGGATGTGAGACTTTAATAAGAGTCCGTCTTTACAAAACAGTGGAAAATAAAAGTAAATTGGGGGGAAAAGGGGATTTTGACTGGTGAGGCCTGACAATACATTTGAACACATGTCTGCATGCACTCACATGTAAACACCTCAGCCCAAGACTTCTATTCTTAAAGAAATCCCTGAGAAATTTCTTAGGCAATAGCATCTTTGCCCACTTCAGAGAGGGGAAGCTGTGCTTCTCAGGTGCATCTTTTCACTCCCTTGTACTCATGGTTCTGTGTCTTGGAGGGTTGTAGAAAGCCCTAATTTCCATGTGGATGCTGATGGATGCCTTTGTTGAGGTAGTAGCACCGGATGCTGCCCGGATGCCTGAATAGCCAGCAAGAAACCAGAACATCCCAAGTTTTATTCTACTGACTCCCCCTATGACCTTTAGTAAGTAACTTAACCTGTTGTCCTCAGGATCCCCAGTAAAATGGGAGACCTTAATACTTATCTGGTGGGATAACAGTGCTTAATACTTACCTAATTGGATGACAATACTTACCTACATACCTCACAGGGGTGTTGTGAGGATTAATTAGCTAATGTTTGTAAAGTGCTTTGGAGATGGAAAGCGGTATATAGTAGTGCTAAGCACTATTACTTCATGCAAGCACCAAGACCTTAAAATGGCTAAGGATGGAATAAGGGGTTTTATATGTTTTAAAAGAAGACAAATTTCAGACATCCAGATGCTGGAATTATTTTTAGACAGAGATTTCTAAGAAAGTTGGGAAACAGAAGGGTATAATTATATGACCTGAAACCTCTTTTTGTTTCTTTTAGTTGACCAACTAAACTTAATCTTAGGTGTCATTTGATGAATTGTAAAAACTGCCTGTTGGACTTAAAAGATGTATCACTATTTACTCTTGTTGATCAAACAATATTTCTTGAAACAAATATCTCTGTTGCAATTTGGTCAAACAACTATATTAAATAAGCCAGAGAAAGTATTTATTTCTGTGTTCTTTCTCTCTGTATTTCTTCCTCTAAGCAGTTTTTTTTTAATCGGCATAATTCTGCTCTTGTTCCTATTAGAGTAACTGAAAGGTAACACCACTGTAGTAAATGGAATTACAATGCAAAAGCATTATTTGAGAGTAGAATTATATTTATATGTGGTCTGAAATGGAACTTGACACTTGGATTTAAAGAAAAACCAAACCAGCCATTCCTAGAAATATATATAAATACAACTTTAACAAAACTTATCAAGCTCTTTTGAATACTGTTTGTTTCATGGCAACTCCTAAACATATTTTGCAAAAGGAAGGTCTGGTATAGCATAAACCATATTTTCCCTTTCACAGGAGAAAACTTTGCAAGATTTTTCCCTTTAAATATTTTATTTGGTTCCTAATGTGGACTTTTGGTCCAAGAAAGCAACTTTATAGTTATCAAAGCACCCATTTGTATTTTTTGCAAGAGCATTTCTTCTGATCTTTTACTCTCCAAAGTTAGAGAGAATTCCCACAAATTCCTAAAATCTGTTAAAATACAGAGCAGAGTGCTTACATTGGTATGTTGTACATGGGCTGTCCCTGTTAAAAAGGCTGTGCATTTTCATTCTGTATGTGCAAAAGAAATTTGATATACTGCTGGGCTAAGCACCAGGATTTGGTTGGCTCTAGGACCAATTCTTACATTTCTGCATCAGGAAAATGTAAGAATGGATAACACTTGAAATAAAACCTACCCCAAAGCCTTTCTTATGGATATCAGGTTATTTGAAAATGTAATAGAGACCATTCACCATAATCAAGGGTAAGTCAAGGAAAATGGCATCAAAGAGCTCAAAGCAACCAAGAGGAAAACTCGACCCAACCCGAATGTGTTGTCTGTGTCCCAGCTGCCAGAACAACCAAGGAGACTTCAGGGGAAGCCAGCCAGGAAGTAAGGTGCTATTGTTGGAAAGGATATCTTCCAGATTAACTGGCATTTGGCCCTTCAGCGGCAGTGAGAGCCTAGCATGGGCCCATGGGTGTTGAATCCAGTTTTGAACCACAGAAGGATGAAGTATAACTGATGACACCAGCAAGCTTGTCAAGCTAATGCTTATAATATATGCAGATGAGCATAATAGCTATGTAGTGCTTTGCAGTTGGCTGTTCCTGAGGAAGAAGTGGGGGGACAAGGTGACTAAATGTTCAGGAAGAATTATCTATATCTAAGCAGCAGAATTTGCAGACTTGATTTAGAAGTTGGTTAATTTGGTTGAAGTACAGTAGTTTGTTAACCCCTTGGTGCCTGTTGCTAACATTTCCCAGAACAGGAACTACTGCCAAAATGGAGAGGATTGCCATAGCTAGTGCCTGGAGCTCAGAAGGTGAAACTCCAGGCAGAGAGGAAAGAGAGGGGAAAGAAAGGTGTACAATTTGACACTGAGGAATCAAACACTGGAGGAATAATCAAAATCTGAATTTCTGTCCCTGCTCTCAATGACCTTGGGCAAATTATATGACCTCAATGTGGTATGGGATAAAAGCTCATTTCTACTGCACTTTAGGATTTACTGGAGATAGTGTAGCATCCAAGTGCCACCTCAATGGAGACAGATACGGATATGCAGAGCATTTCCCATCACAGAGCAAGACTACCTATTGTGTCACATGATGGGAAAACACTTTTCTTCTTATCTCTGCTCTTGCTGCCTCTGGGAGACCTAAAGAAGATGTAGCAGCAGATAGCTTTGTACACCTGGATTTAATATTCGCCTTCCTGCTTTACACAAATCAACTCCATCTGATGGTGCAGAGTATATTTCCAGTGCATTCACTGGTTTGGCAACAATCCTTAAGAAAGATGGTCTGGGTGGAATGCACAAGCCAAAGTCTGACTTTCTGAGCAGACTACGCTTTCTGCATCAGTGAGGAATGATGTGTAGTTTTGTCCAGCAACACCTGAAATTACTTCAGAAATATGTATCAGAAATTGAATGCCATAGCTTTTGGTACTACTCTAACAAGCATTTAATAATTAGCAACTGCTATTAAAAAAGAAAAAACAAATGGCCATACAAAAAGGAAAGTGCTATTGAACAGGATAGCTTTGAGGTGATATCTGACACAAGGCAGCTGGTCACTGAGGCTGCCTCTGGCCATGGAAGAGATACAGGCACATCTGGGTTATGTTTCATCCTATACTGAAAAAGTTCAATGATCCCTTTCTCACCTCTGGCCGAGCATTTACCATCTTCCCTTCAAGCTGTACTGATGCTGTATGGTGCCACTTTGGGAAAGCTGACCCTGAGAACATGGTTCTTAAGACGGTCACTGGGGGTGTCAGCGTGAGCCTAGAGAAAAGACATAGGATGTGGGATGAGGGATGAGGAAAGGGTGGAAGCATAGCAGGCCCAGAGAGGTTCAGGTAAGACACCAAGGGAGCATCCTAAGAAGGTATCTTGCTTATTGATTTTAATCGTTGATGGTGCTGTAGGTGGTTGGATAGAAATAATTAAAGAAAATTACAAGAATGGGCTGCAGAAGGAAGACGAAAAGTCTGTCTTAAATTAAGCATTTGTTCGGAGATGGCCCAAATTGAGTGAAGGATATTCTGTGCAGGATGCTGAAGCCTCTGGCAGACCTGAACCCTCTTGTTTTGGCCTCAGACTTACCCATCAGATCAAGCATCACTGCAAAGAAAGCTATTTGTGCTCTGCTCGGCTGTGTGGATTTCTTCAGCCCTGAATGGAGTTGTACAGAGAATCAAAGTGAAGTGTCCTCTTTAGGTCCTCAAGAAATAGAGCTTTCTGTTGGTTAACCATTACTTTGCATTTTCCCTTTCTTACAAAACAACTAAGGTTAAACATTAAGCGCCTGCAGTGAAGGACACCTGTATTTGCTGGTCCCATTATGCTGCTATTCTGAAAAGGCTTTACAGCTGTCTAAATTAGCATAATTAAATCCACATCAATTAAAAAACCTCCATCATCTCTTTCCACTTCACATGCAGATAGTAGCATTTGTCTAAGGTGCTAAGTGACAAAGGAACTTTTTAACAGTGGAAGCCCTGTCTGAAAGGAAGAGTAATACGGTTTGTATATTGGCCCATGGTTCACCTTAACACTAGTGGAAGTGATTAGTGGCCGCTGCTCTGCCTAAAGAGGTAAGGCTGCATTTTGCATTACAATTATGCCAGTACTCAGAGCTATGCATTAGAGATGTGCATTTTACAACGTGTTCTTGCTTCTATTGCTCCTTTATACTCCATTAATAGGGGTAAACAAAGCCTGGCATGATTTGGCCAATTTCCCCCACCCTGCTTTCTTCCCTTTTTTTGTTTTTATTATTTTTTTTCTGTTGTTTTGTTTTAAGGTTTTGTTTTGTTCTGTGTGGGGAAGCCCCAGTGACCCCAGGATAGCAGCAAGGCTGCGCTGTGTGATGCTAGGGAAGAGAATTCCTCCAGATGAAAACTGACATGGGGTTCAGGGGTTAATTTCTGGAACAGACGCATTTGCATACAAATGAAAAATGATGGAATTTCTGTTCTCCTAAATTTTCAATGTCATCAGCATCAAACAGCAGTCAGTGCTCCCTTGCTGTTTGAAGAATATTCATTACTTCAGAAGAAGGGGCACCTTGTTTGGTATTAATCTCCTCTTCAGGTCAATGACTTAATTTGCTAAACTCCATCTGAAGTGCCACTCACTTTCTGGTTTTTCTGCTATTCTTTGTTATTTTTCATAACATGTTCTTAATAAATTTTTTTATTTGTAAGAAGATACACATCTTCAGCAAATATGAGCAGAAGGAAGGACTTTATTTCTTTCCATCCAGAGCCCTCGGTACCCATCTATACCATTTGTTGCATGTTTTGGTGTCTGCTTGCCTTAAAATTAATGCTGGGGGTGTTTTGAGGAAAAAAAAAAACAAACAACACAATAATCTTGAAGACTCAAATGGGAAAACAAACGTTTTTCTTTCAAAACTGATATCCAAATGGACATCTGGTGCCTTGTGCAACAAGGTTATTTAGTGTAACGCCTCTAACAAAAGGTAAGAAGCAGCAAAGTAATTAGTCCCCCAAAGAAAATCATAATATTCTTTTAGTTCCTGCCTCTGGAAACTCTCATCTGAAACTGCAGTGGCTAAGGACATACTCGAGGAGACTTGTGCTAGCTCTTACTTCCCCATTATCCTCTCTGTGTCTGCCAGGGGCCTGAGGAAGGATCCCATTTCCCCTCGGTTTTGCCCTTCATAGTTATAATTCTTCTCCCTGAATAGGATTATTCAAGGGATCTTTAGATCTTCAGAGCTTAGGGGTGTTACTGGGTAATTGGCCCAGGGCTCTCAGGAGGCCGTTCCCACCCTGTGGCCTGGGTGCTCCTGGACAGGTCCCAGAGGGAGGCAGGTGTTTCACTGCTACACCGAAGCTCCCGCTCCGGGACAGAGCCGGCTCTGCTGTAGCCATCCAATTCATGTGGAGGGCCTATAACAAAACCTCAAAGTCAGAATTTGCCCTATAGCCCTTTGTGTTTATATGTCTAGGCTTTTCTGAATTTTCCGTCCAGACTTATTCCTGATTCTCAAGATAATGGGGCTTTTTGTTTGTTTGTTTTTTAATTATTAATCAAATCTGTTGAGTTTTTTTCTTTTGGCAAGATCACTTGTGGAAATGAAGTAATTGCACTGTCTGTTTTTCTGTCTGTCTCCCCTACTAACTTTAGAACCTCTTCGCCAATATTTATCCAGTTTATTTTCAGGCTGGAGATCTCAAAGGTGTGAAGTCTTTCCAGGATTTTTTCCATATCTAACTCTGAAACACCAACATTTATTGTTTGGAAAGGGATAGCTAAGCTTTTCTAGAGGTTTTTTTAGGACTTGTAAAAGGGAAAGGAGGTGATCTGAAGATTAATTCCCCTTGTGTCTTTATAAAGTCTGTTAACAATTAACCAACTTGCTCCGAATGCTCCAAGTCCGGCTGGGTGAGGTTCAAGATCCTTTTAAAAAAGAAACAAACAAAACAAGAACCAAACAACAAACTATTTGCACATAGTGTATATAAACAACTTGCATGCAATTGCATCTCACTGCTTATTCTTCATGTATTCTTTTCTTAAGCTGAGAAATTTGAGGCTTTTCCATATTTATAGAGCAAGTTGCTCAGTGGGACTTTAGTTCTGACCAGGACCTTGGGCACTTGAAAAGTAAAAATAAATAGTGACTAACGGGGAGGAGTTATATTCCTACCTGCAGCATTAAGTTAAGAATGTCTAAGGGCCTTGATCCTCAGCCCCAGCCAAGCTGGATTTACCATAGGTCATATTAAGGTGGGGCAAAGGGGGCTTTATGTCATTTTTAGATCCCCTTATCCTGGGCTGGCGAGCTCCAGCATGATGGGAGGGTGTCTGCTCTGCAGGAAGGTTGGAATGGCAGAAGGCTGGCGGCATTGGCCCAGCGCCATCCAGAGAGCCTTTCCACTGAGGGCAATTCGGGGGTGATGGGATAAGCCAGCTTTGCAAAGGCAGCTGCTTTGGGAGCCTAGATCCACCTTGTTATCCATAGAGAACGTTCTCAGCATAGTAAACTTTCTCTGTGGGAAGATTTCAATGTGGGAACAGATCCTGCACTGACATGCCCATGTGCCTCGTGAGCAGGGAGATGCTCCCATCTGGTGCAGTTTGTCATTGTTGGAAGAACAAATCAAGGAATTGCCAGATAAAGTTGAGAGAGTCAGTATAAATTAACATCATCCAAAGTTCAGGTCCAAAGAGTTACAACTGTCCGCGTCTTATGCTATAAAATACTTGTAGCGGGGAGACTGGATTCCTTCCGAGTCTCTACATGAGAAAAAACAGTCAAAAATGTGACTCTCATGAATGTTTTTGTACTGGAAGGCTCGGGCTTCTAGTTAAGGAACTGATTCTTAATCACATCTGTCTGTCTTTTTTATGAATATTGATATTAAAGTCAGAAAAAGAGACTTGTCATCATAAGTGCATCAGAATCTGGCACTTGCCTGCTCAGAAGCAAGTGATTCTCCTGCTTAGCTGCTGTAGATGATGTCAGTTTGTTGAAATAATATATCTCTGCCAGCTGAGAATCTGGCCATAAAATGAGAAAAGTTGAGATTCCCATTGTTGAATTAGTTTGGCCACATTAAAAATACGTTGCTCTAGAAATGTGTATATGAATATGCTAATGTTTATTTTGCTAAATGTGCTTGCCAGGATGTGCCATGTGGCTGAGTTAGTGTTACTTTAAGAATCCTAATTTTTGCCTTTTCAGACTTCTGAGCTTTTAAACTTGTAAACATAGCATTTTGTTGGCATAAGTCTCTGATTTTATGCATACAGCTGACTTTTATCTTCAATTTTTACATCACCTTAATACAGCAAGAGAGAAAGCACTCATCTGTTTATGATAAGTTTATCAGAAATACTCCAAAGTTTTCCATGACTAAGATATTATATTGTTATGGTGGCTTGCTACAGGGTAATTTTGAGACAACAAACAGAATATTTCAAAGCCCAGATGTCCTGTTTAGACAAGGGGGTTTATATTGATTAGAATCTGCTTTCACCTAACATCATGTAGTAAATATCACAAAGACGTAATTAGAAAATTTGGTACAATATTTAGTCCTAGTCCCTGTGTGCCAGAATTGTTTGACTACTGAGAAACTGGAGCTTGTTTGCATCCCAGTGTGTTGTGAAATGCAAACTTCAAAGAAAATATTATATCTCCCAACTCCAGCTCGTGAGAGTCTTGGAAGTATAATACAGAGAGGCTTAACAATCCCTGCTGAGGAAAGGGCAATTTGACACTGAAACTACTGTTAAAGCACCGTCGACACTGGTAGGCAAAAAGTGCTTATTAGAGGAGTCTAGTTACAGTCTCAGGAGCCAGAGAGAGAAAAAGCAACCAAGTCATTGTGAAAATTGGCAAGTTGCAACAAATACGAGTTTTGTGTATGTGTCTGTGCTTTCTTTTTTTTTATCTCCTTTAACTACATATATCTACATGTTTGCTTCATAGGCTTTCCGTAAGATTGGGGCCCTTGCAGTATTCAAATAAAATATTTAGATTTACAAAACTTCTGGAAGCCAGATTTTAAGGCAAAAAAGAAGTTTTTTGTCAGATTGTCAGTGTCTGAATTTCATCACAATCTGTTCAGCTGTTTGTTGCAGGCAGGCGTAAAACATAGTGGGTAAGTGTGTGTTTGTACTTCTTATACATATTGAAAGAGGGCTGCCTAATCCCCTTGATGAGGAAAGCTCTGTAAATTATATACATCTGCAGGCTCTGTGCATGGGTAGTACAGAAGCAAAGAGGCACATCAGCAATTTGAGGGAGCAAATAAGAGTTTAAGTAAGAGTTTTTTCACAAATTCAGTGATCAGGAACCTTTCAGCAGCCCAGCCTCCTGGTGATATCACTTAGTTGTTTGGGTTTTTCTTTGTAATGACCCAAGTGTTTTGCCTTAAAAACTTTGCCTAGGAGGTCCTTCTACACACTTAGAATTCCTGGCAAGAGAAGAAAATATTTGCTGATGACAGCTCTGAACATATTCTCTTTAATTGTCACTTATGTCTCTATCCCATCCTCTGCACTGAGCTAAAAATAGTAACTTGGGTCGATGGTTTCAACACCATCTAATGTATGTATATTATTGCACAAAAAACCTAGATAAAAATGTCAAGAATGAGACCTAAGCCAGGAATAAAACTGAAAATCACAAACGTGAGACAAGACCCAAATAATGAAGGTGTTGTGGGGACATATTATATTGGTGTCTCTGTTTAAATAAATGTGGGCAGAGCCCTAAAGATCCTTCTGCCTCCCATGCATAGAGGATGCCTAGAATAATATTTGCCTTTTTTTTTAATAATTTGTAGGTAGCATTTATATTTTCTTTAGCCTTCCTCTGCTTCCTTTAATAGCGTGATTTACTAATTATGCTGCAACACTTGTAACGTAAGTGCACAACACATTTTCCTGTCCATTTTGCAGAGGATAAATTTGTCCAAATTACACAGCAAGTGTCTGGCAGAAGTGAGACTAGACACTAAGGATAAAATCCCTTTGATTTCACTGAGGCAAGGATTTTATTCCAGGAGTCTTGTCTCCAGTGCTCTGCGCTGTCTACTATGCCCTGTGTATTCTGGGCTTTTGTTGATACTCGATACAAGTCTCGGCTCATAGGGTTAAAGGAGTCTGACAGAGAAGCAGCAATAGTAGTGTTAACATGACACTGTAGTTATGTTTTTTCAACATTTTCATTATAAACTTCTGTTTGCAGCAATTATAAATAAACCATGGAAACAAAAAAAAAAAGAAAACAAAAAAAAAAAAAGAAAAAGAAATCACTGTGAACTAAAACTTGGCATACCAAAGTCCAGGAGGGAATTTTGAGCTTTTGGAAACAATGGCTTTTGATTACCATGGACAGGCATGACATGATGTGCAAATGCACACTCCATATTGCACTGGAAAAAAACATGAGTGTCACCACTTTGTCATGGCCAAGAGTGTGAGGAGAGAGGGTCTTTCTGACTTTTGGAAATGAGAGAAATATTTTATTATTCCCAGAAACACCTAATTAATGCCCTTAACTGGTTCTTAATTCTCCCTGTTTATATCATCTCATGTCGGGGAAACATGATTGCTGGCTTTTGGGTTTCCAATAGATCAGACAGTCAGCTGGTGTTGATCAGCACAGCTCCACCAAAGTCCAGTGAAGTTAGGTTGACTTACACCAGCGGACAGTCTGGCTCCATATCATCTTTCCCCAGAAGACTGCAGCATTTGCTACCCATTTGGAGTGCTAGTTAATGTTTGTTTAACTTTGAAAGTCCATTTTGCCACACTGATCAAATTCCAGTTGCAGGATAGTCATAAATTGATTCAAAAGTGTTTTTGCTGAGGACATAGTTGGTGACTTTTAAGTTGTATTGTGTATGTACTGACTGCATTGTATTCTGGGCTTTCTTCTGTTAGCAAAATGATGGAGCAGGTGGTGCTCAGGCAGTTTACTACCATCAGAATGGTTCAAGAGGCTGTAACTATCATCTGTCTGGTACCCAAATCATGATTTTGCATGAGGAAGCTGAGTCACTGACCATGCTGGGTCAGAGCTCTGGGCTCTCCCCAAGATGAACTTCCTGCTGCATCATCATGCATGAGTCATGTGAAAGACGAGATGTTGGTTTGTAGGAACGTTTCCCAGAGCAGCATTCCCCAACAGCCGGGTTGGAACTCAAGTCCTTATTTCTGAATTCAGCTTGGAAATAATTACAAAGCCGTAGTAGCTTTGGCTTTCTGTAGTGGTACTAATAACCAAGCGCTAAATGTGAAGCAGCTTTGCAGAAGTGCTCCAGTGTCAGGTTACAGAGAGCAGACATCAAAATAAAGGTGCAGTAAACTCGAGGTAACTAATTTAATTGCATTTCAGGTTTGGGTGTAGGAAGGAGAACAAGAAAAACTACTTGCTGGGGTTTTTTTAGATGTGACATTTCAGTGATGTACCAACAGAGGAAATTTTGCTTGCAGAATCCTGTGAGCAAAACACTTCTGAGAATGTATGTATACAATTGTTTAAAAAAACACAGGGTTACTGACACAGATGCCAATTTGGTAGGGCATATGGAACATTTACACTTGCCTTTTTCATTCTTTCTTGCTACAGCTGGTACTGATTTAGTATGTGAAATTTTACTAGCAGGAGTGCTAATCAAGACAGAGATTTCTGTGAGGATTTAGTCATTTATGTGGAGGAAAACTATGGGTATCATTAAAAAGTACAAGATCATCTATGAGAGGAACATTATCATTAGCAACCTAATTTTTAAAGCAAACAGAGGGGAAAAAATACTGTATTTCTTGAACAGCAGCAGAAGAAAATTATGTTATTGTTATGTTCAGGGTCATGCCACCTCTCTCCAAGTTTGAGAAAATAAAATTTTAAATTCACTCAAAAAAAAAGGCAATAGATCCTCTGAGTGTTTTTTAGTTTTTTTGTTTGCTTTTTTTTTTTATTTTTTTTAACTAGTGTGATAGCTGTTACATCAAATGGATATGGCTAACAATGGGATTAAATCCAAAAAGCACATCTAAATCCTGTATGTGTATCTGAATTTTAGCCTTCATTCAAACCTAACTCTGTGATAGAGCTGCATTTCACCATCTCACTATTTGAGAAGGGTCCAACAGTATCCCTCATCTAAAATCCAGACTTTGTCAAAGTTCCCTTTTTTTTCAGAAATTGAAATCTAGGCCTGGAATGGAGATATTCAGACCTTAAATACCAATTCTGGCCAATTTTTGTTGGTGACAAAAAATACTGTATTCCATTAAGAAGGCAACAAGATATTACTTACCCAAAGAGGTGATTTTATATAACACACAGTGTAAAAAATTATGCTCAGGTTTAACTACCATTTTCTGCCAATATTATTTCAGTGCAAACAGCAATGGAATAACTGCTGTATGTTAAATATGTTGTACAGGTGGCCAAGTGATATGGGAGACCTGAGCAATAAAAGCCAACATCTGCGGCTGGAGGTGCCTAAGCACGGTGGAAGCGATGTGCGTGGTCCCTGTGGAAGGTGGCCAGCTGCCCATGCTCACAGTATTGCGTTCATGAAGAGATGTGTGAGGAGCTCTGGAGTTGGTTGTATGCCGTTTTCCTGCTGCTTTCCCACCTAGTTTGGGGACTGTGGGGGAAGACAATGTGAAGAGGATAAGGGGTAATGCCATGGGTTACAGTGCTCTGAAATGCCTAAAGATTTGACAGTCAATATGCCCAGTAAATACCTCACTGCAGCTATACAGGAATTCATCACAACTTCTCAGGGATTGACTTCATATTGAGTTTTCTGATTATCTTTACAACCTACCCTGCTCTGGCATGACAGGCACTCTTTCCTGAGGCAAGATAATACTGATCAGGGTTTGAAGAAAAAGATCAAGGCACTTTCATTTGTGTTAGCTTCTTCCCAGATGCCTCCCTTCCTGGGGGAGGTAGCAGATTTTAGGCAGATTCCCAGATATTACTAGATTCAGTAGCTTTACTGTAGTGCAGTTCTGAGGGGTCTCCTTTGACACCTACAGGTAATGGCTTTCTTTTGATAACTGCATAAATGCTGCAGGATTGTCTCATCTACTTTAGAATCTACCAGGGCTTAAACTTTCAAAGAAGTCTCACTAAGTTGGACATTAAATTCCCCTTTTCACTTCCACAACCCCAGATTTCAACAGTTGTGACTTAAAGTTTCCTGATGGTATTTTCCATTATCACATCTAACTTTAATCACTAGTAGAAAAGCTGAAGGCTTATTGTAGAGCTAGAAAGAACTAAATGGCTCCTGGATATGACAATGACAATTTTCACTTAAAAGGCTTTTTTCCCAAAATACATATACCACTAAACACAACCATCTCCAGAGGGCAGGGAAATGGCCATCAGACTAATTAGCTCAAAGCAAGCAAAATCATAGGGGAAAAGAAAAGCTGGCATTTATGTTGGCTTGAACATTGCTGCTTGCACTAAAATTGCTTACATGTCTCTGAAATACATGCAGAAATGTTACTGTCTTTGTGAACTGAAGGAGTGGGTCAGCTTCTTGTTTGATAGCATTGGGGTATTTCAGGTCTGATGCTTGCAGCAGTGAAGCTCCCTTCTCCAGAAACCTCAAGAATTTGACTTGTGATATTTCAGCTGTCCAAACTTCTTCCTGATGTAGGAAGGCAAAAGTCTGATATTGGATCAGAACAGGAATATTGTAGGACTTGTCTCTGCTTTCCAGAAAGAAAAGAAAATGAATCATGATGAAGATTTTACTCTTACCATCAATAAGAACAGTTTCATCCCCAAAAATGCGCAGTACAGAAATCTGAAGTCTTAGACAGTTTGTGATGTTTAAACATCTTAAGCACTGTTGAGCATTTTCTCCTCATTTCTTGATATGGCACTGCAGTTTTATTTAAGCAATCCCGAAAATCATGGCCAGCTGCTCCATCTGCCAGAGATGATGCAGGATGGGTGCCTCCAGCATGTCAGCACTCAGATGTCATTTAAAAGGGAAATGCTTTCTGTACTGGGAAGAGGGTAGAGACAAAGAGCCTGGGCAGGCAGCAGGCTGTGCTAAGTGGAAAGAAGAATTGATACCTTTTCTAAGGCCTGACCCGAACATCTGAGTTCTTTCCCTTGGGGTTTCTCACCCCCAAATGTTCTTTTGTGTGTGCGTGTGTTTTTTTTTTTCAGCACTCACAGATCCAAAAAGGCTATGAGAGATAAAGACTCATCTGATGTCGAACAGGTGGCTCATCCAGGTCATTGAGTGCAATGGCGGCTGTCAAAGCAAAGCCTGCAGTGAGTCCCACTTCAGCACGAGGCACAGGGACACACGGTGGGGATGTGGTTGGCATTTAAAGGTCAGGTCCTTGGCATGTTCCCGGCAGCAGGTGACCTCTGTGACTGCTCTCCCATCTCACACATCCGTCTCATAAGGAAGCCAGGCTGCACCTTTATGAAACTGTTTGAAGAAGGAGGTGTGATCACAACTAAGCTGAAGGGTGTCATATTCACTTTACTGCTGACATGAGGACCAGTGGTTGAATATTCGATTACATGTCAGTCACAGCACATTAGGCAATCTTCCAGTCTGCCAGCTTTGCCCTTCCCAGCTCCAAGCTAAGTGTCATCAGGAAAGAAGTAGTATGGTGAAGGAAGAAGGCGATACTGGAGTCAGCTTGCTGGGGCAGCTTCAGTCCCCATCAAAAGTGTCCTTTGCTGTCTCTGCATGGGTCTAGTGTGTCCTCCTTGCTCTACAGAGGGTAAAGTGGTTCATGCCTCCTGACTGTGGATGCAAACCACTCATGGTGAGGTGCTGCTCAATTTTATCTCTAGATATAAAGGTATAAATGTGTGCAACGGCAGCAAATGGTGCAGTGAAGAACTACGGAACTGTCATTCCAGCAACATTACCAAAAATATTCTGTTCTTTCAAATGAAGTGGCTGTAAAATATATAGCTCTGACCAAACATTTTCTGGACTCTTTTGCTTGCAAATTACTTAGTGAAAATATGCTAGGAGTGGAATTTAAGGGCTGTGGACAATTTGCTACTTTGCTGAAGCCAGAAAAATCCCATTTCAGCTCCAAGGAGGAAACTGCATTCCAAAATATCAGCTCATGCAGAAAGTCCAAGTTCAGCTGGAATGAGCCACTCCATTTGTGCTTGGTGGTTTCTGGAATGACAAAAAAGCCCTATACATCCATGCTGGGAAGCACAAGCCTGAAAGGATAATGTAGGTAGATAACTCCCATTGGCACTGAGGCATTACTATGGGTTTTGTTAAGCATCCTCCACCTGTTAGCAGCAGCCACGTGAGAAAAAATGGGTGGTGTTCCTGTTTTGCATCTTCTGCTTCCATGGTTGAGCTGCACCTCCTGTTTGGAAAGTTACAAAGTGAATTTGGAATCAAAGGGGACAGCACTGCCATTTGTGGGTGGGACGTTCCTAAGCAGAACTTTGGCTTTGCCTACTTCGATTTCAGATTTACTTTGGATGTTTTTCTGACAGGAGGTGCAGGCATCGCAAGATTCACACTGACAGCATCACCATTAACTTTTCAAGTGACCGCTACTATTTAGCTAGAAAGACAATAAGATTGCAGTGGGTGTCAATGGGAATAACCTTTATGATACTTCCAAAGCTTCAGATCTGTCCTCAGGCTCCAAAACTCCAAGAAATACTTAGAGGGAGAGACTGCCTGCAGAATGAAGGATACAGAGTGATGGATGATACAATAAAAATGACACCGCTGGTAAAACTGAAAGTGGGATGCTGCTGTTTGCAATGTGTTGTGCATATGATTGATGTCAGGACAATGGTGTCTAGACCATGTCATATTATGGGTGCAGTATGAGACTCTCTGTGGGGCAAGATGGCTGAATCCATGCCTATTAAGTTGAGTAAGGTGAATTTGGTCTGTCTGATGACTGATAAAAGAATACTTCCATGAGGAAGGATTTTTGCAAGGTTTGCGGGCAGCTCTTGACAGTAGAGTCAAGTGGAAAGGGAAGGAATCTGTTTTGGTTAGCACCTGGAAAAAAATACTATTTTCCCCCTCTATCACCTCTTCCTCCTTGACCATGTTTAGAAAGGGCATGTTCAGTGCCAATAAAAGTGTTACAGACAGAAGGACCTGGCTGAGAGCAGCCAGTGAAGTATCCCTTACTTTTAAAAAGAAAGATGTGTCTTGACAGCTTGCCAAATACCACATCTGCCTCTTTTTGCACCTCTCTGGGTGAAGCTGAACAGCAAGGTGGTGAAGATGAGCAAACTTATCAATTAACTGTGTGAGAGACACTTTCTCATGTTTTGTGCAACAGCTGTAGGTAATCCCTAGCCTGGGAGGACCTCCCTGAAATCCCATCTGCAACACCTGTGGGGGAGGCACAGCTGTGAGCTCTTCATGTCAGATGGTCCAGGAGGAGGGCAGGGAAGTACTCTGGGCACTGTTAAATATTTTTTTCTCAGATTGTTTCTCTTTTCTATTTGAGTTTTTTCTTCTTTCATGATGGAAGTCTGTTGGGGAATGCTGCTGAGACCATGCAAGTCAAAATGGTCTTTGAATTGTCTGCCTCTTTGGGTGTTGAAACTGTCTCCCAGTTAACCAGGCAAGTCAATCTCGCCTTATCTGGTTAGTTCTAAGGATTTGGGGGTTGTATCTAAAGCACTCTATTTTAAATTGCTGCTCACAATAATACTAAATCGTAACTTGATGGTCTGCAGTTTTCTCTGTGGGAATACTTTGCCTATGACACTGTGTCTGTATTTTGTATGCAGTGCATTGGCATTGTATAAATTTTATGAAGAACTTCTGTTATCTTTGAAACCACAGAAACAACAGTTATAATTATAGTCTGAAAATGCTATAGTGTTTCAAATATGCCTACAGTAGTGTAGTATTAAAATGAGAGTGCAGTGTCTGCATTCAACTTCTGATGTGTTCAGTGACATCACAATTATATTTGAGCTAAAACTTCTGTCCTTAAACAGATATGGCTTATGTGAAAACTCTTAGATTTTCCTTCTGATTTTTTGTGATAGTATCTGGGCTAAAATTGGTTGAAATAGTGAATAAGGTAGAATAGTGCATTTTTAGAGGATTTGTGTTTGGTTTTGTTACTGATGAGTTGTCGGTAGTTTGTGTTGTAGGATTTGGAAAATGAACAAATGTGATTTGAAGCTTCTAAATGGGCATCTGCAACTTGTTGAGATGTGATCTAGTTCTGGGATACTTAGCAATCCTGTTATTTGTGATAATGAAATTGCTGTAAGTGTGCAAAAGAAACCTTGAATTTTTGGAGTAAATACACTTTTTAGGGTGAAATACTTAAGTGTACGTCTTAAAGCATAACCTTAGAAGTTAATATACCTGAGCCAGCTCTTGGGTGGTATAAGCAATGACATCTCACTGACAGAACTGTGGTGTTCACAGGCTGAAAAATGTTCTGTCTTGTTACAAGCTTTTATTTAAATTATGAAAAAACACAAGATACTTTCTTTGAATCATATTCACTAGATGCCCAAGAGTTTCCTTTTATAGAGAAAACCTTCACAGCCCTAGACCTGAGTTAATTGTTGCTCCCTGGGGACGCAGCACTGTGACCATAGCCCTCTGTCCCAGTTGTGAGGTGTAGCATTGCTGATGGTTCTGCAGCACTGAGGCAGTCCAAGCACATAGAGATGTTTCATATGAAGTCCAGGAACCACGGTGACTTCTGAAAATAACCACAGTGGCCTGCAAAAGTGGTTGAAAAATAAGGCAAGAATTTTCCAAGAAATATGTAATTACTGTATTAAAAGTATGTCTTTCATGTAAGACTTAGCTGAACTAACTCTGTAAATTGAATGTGGCATCTTTCTAATGCTTCTCTGACTCTCTGTGATTATTTTCATTAATGTTATGATTGTAACTGTTACTAGAATGAAATTATTTACACATGAAGCTAAATGATTATTTTTATTGTTATTCAGCTCCTGAATGCATTAGACTTGTACCCTGCATCCACAAAACACTCATCCTCTTCAAAGCTGCCAGTTTCCCAGTTACTGGAAGTGGCTATGACAGGATGTTCCCATTCTTTTTTATGTTCAGGATGTATTATGGTACATCAAGGAAAGTGGAAACTGGCAGACAAGAGGTCTTCTGCCCATAGAATCACAGAATAGTTTGCATTGGCAGGGACCTTAAATATCATCTAGTTCTAAGCCCCCTCCCATGGGCAAGGACACCTGCTACCAGGGACACCAGGTTGTTCAAAGCCATGTCCAACCTGGCCTTGAACACTTTCAGGGCTGGGGCATCCACAGCTTCTCTGGTTGATCTGTGCCAGTGTCTCACCACCCTCACAGTGAAGAACTTCTTCCTTGTATCTAATTAAAATTTCCTGTCTTTTTAGTTTAAAACCATTACCCCTTATCCTGTCACTACTTGCCCTTATAAGGTTTATAAGCCTATATTGGTTAAACCTACTTGGTTTCCCTCTTTTTGCCTTTGGTAAGCCTGGATAGCATAGAAATAGCCTAGAGACACCAGAGTGATGGCATAACCATTGCGTGGTATAGCACTGACCAGTAGGGCCATAAAAGTCAATGATGTGCGTAAGCAGTGAAGCACATAATGACCAGCGAGTCTGCAGCAGCTCATCTTTAACAAATGAACAGATATGGTCTGCTGGTTAAAAGGGCATATGTGAGAGCCACAAGAACTATCTTTTGATTCTTGATTGGTTCCTGACTTGCGTGTGACCTTGCAACAGTTACTTCCCCACTGATGGCTTTGCTGTTCCCCTGTCTGGAAAGAAGGCAGAATATAAGTGTCAGGTGTGGGGGATTGCCACATCCTGATTTATGAGGCTTATGTCCAGGATTCTAATGGGAGACTCTTTAGCGAAGTGTAGGGAGTTGGGCAGGTGCTTGGTTGGAGTAAATCAACATAGTTCAATTAAAATCAATAGATTTATTCCATCTGGAGTGATAAAGGCTTTCCCATCACTTAAAGCACTGATCCTTAGTATGTAAGAGGAGTTAGGAATGTTGCCTCTTCTCTCCCAGGAAAGGTGGTGCCCAAGAACAGGCATTCACTAATGAAAAAGCTTAGGCTATGGGATTTGTTACTAACAAGAAGGATTTGTGAAGGTGAATTGTAGGGCAATTTTATTTAGGAAACATGGAAAATGAATTAGAAACTCTCACGTTACCTTTGACTCTTTGGCAAGGACAAATTAAAATTGGCAACCCTCTCTCTAGCAATATAAAAGCGTTAACATCTGCATAGCTTCTGTTGGTAAATTGATGGAACAGATTGAGTAAAACTGATGTAAAAATGGAACAGGTTTTGGATGCAAGAAACTTTCACAACAGATACTCTCTGGAACTGGTCTGCAGCTTGTGCTGGTTTAGTTGTACTCCTCTGACCTGATCAAACCTTGATGTTCTTACTTTGGTTAAAAAAAAAAAAACAACAAAACAAAACCAAACACCCATTTCCAGAGGCAAGACAAATGGATGTAAATGCATTTTAAAAGTGTTTGCAAAAAATATTACGTGTTTTAAAAGCATTTCAATTAAAAGAAAAATCATAGCTTATTCTAAGGAACTTTTGTGTAAGACCGGCCTTCCTTTCCAAACTCTGTACAGTTATATTACACAATAGACTGAGGTGCTGATTATGCCACAGATAATGTAGTTGTTAATGATCAAGTTAATGTTAAAAGCCATTACTGCTCATTGACATAATTCTCAGAACATTATACTGGAGAAGTGCACCTTTTGTGTAGCAACAAAATGACAAAATTGAAATGTTAAAAGTTGAGTGTCTGAATAATAGCCTGTGAAATCATTTAGACAAGATCATTGTTGTTGCCATTGTAAGAGAACCAGAGAGTGACAGAATGAGACAAAAAAAGGGGGAGGGGGAGAGAGGAAAGAAAAGGGGGGGGGGGGGGGGGGGGGGAGTTGGCGCAAAAAAGGCAGGCACCAGAATGGTTCTTTCCTGAAAGGAGATGTAAGGTAAAGAGGATTCTTGGTCCTCTGTTCTCTCTCTGCCTTTCCAATTTGGAGGGTCTTCATCTGACAAGAGAGCACCCTCCTCTGGCAGCTCGCCAAAATCGAACGCCTGGCTCGAAGCCTTCGGGATAGGGAAGGGACCCCTTGCATTGCCCAGTACTGGACTGGGGTGGGAAGCTTTGGCCGGCATGGAGGAAGGATTTTTCCTGACTGCTTGCCAGGAAAATCTAGGACAGTAGCCCCAGCGTTATATAAAGACAAAAACCCCCAACAACCAAACAAAAAACAAGAAGTCAATCGTGGATGCTTTTGCTGCTGTTTTGCCTGGAGAATTGGTCATTGGCAATCACAGCCTCTTGCTTGGTGTGGTGGAGGTCAAAGGCTGGGATCCTTTACCTTGAAACTGGAGGATTTGCAGGTCACTTTAGAAAACTTTCTGAGCCCCATGCCACCCACAGGCATCCCTTTGACTCTCTGGGCTTTAATAAAACAGAGAAAGAGCACAGAATTTTGGTAATGGTCTAAGCAACAGACAGACTATTAAACGCCTGCAGTGGAGGGACACTTTACTGAGCAATATACTGTACAACAAGCCCGTGTTAGAGCATTGACCCACAACATTTGGTCCATAAAAATAGTTACATTTGCAGGGACTCCTGGCAGTGAGAGTTTTAATGCAGGGTCTGTGTCATGGTATAAAATAAATGACTTCTGACATTACAGTAAGTGCTTAAAAGCTCCACTGAAAACCTTTCTGTACGAAGCAATGACTATAGTGCAACTACCTGCAAGCTATGGTAATTTCGTTCATGAGCCACCCATGATGATCTGCTTTTCTGCAGAAACACCCTTCAGCCCAGAAGCGAGTGTCTCCACAGCCCTCCTTGTTATCCTTATACAGCTGGGCAAGTCGTTGTGGAAAAGGTATCAAAGAGAACTTATTTGGTTATGTTTTCATTCTGAATATTCTATGAATTATATTTCCTGCTCTTCTAAACAATTACCTGCATCATAAAGGTGACTTCAAATCTGGCTTGATTTTTTGGCCTCTCCCAGCACTAATATATCATAGAAATATTATGTGGCTATTTATTAAGTTTCCATGTGTTCTGGTAAAAGGTGTCACCTGATAAATTTGGAGGCAGGAGGATTCAGTGTCATCTTATGAGCTTTTTTCTTCAGCACCGGCCAGTTTTGACTATTTTTTGTTTTCAGGTAGGGAGCTTGAAATACAAGAACATGCATCTCAAACCAAAGCACTTCTCTATCCAGGCTGCCAGTCCACCCTCCAGCCTTCACCATTTTCCTCTCTCTAATGCATTAACTTTCCTGGAGGGCTTTGATTCTTGTCCTCTTATGGTTCCTGTAAGCTCTCATAAAACCATCCGGTATATTCTCTGCCTCCAGTAACTGTCTTTCTCAGGATATCTTACTACAGGGTCTGCTACTCTTGGCACTCTTTTCCTGTGACCCCAGCCGCTATTGAATTAAATCTCTTCCATGGTTTGGCTATGAATTGGAGCCTAAGGTCCATAACTAAATTGTGCATGATATTGGAATTCAGCAGGAGCTGGGGCCAGCGATTAGGAATGGTAGACCCTGCCACTTTATCTGTCATGACAGGATGGAAATTTTAGGGAAGGAAAATTACTGGCAGATCACAGTTTGGAAGGAAGGTAGCAGTAGTATAGGGCTTCTGTCTCTACTATGTTTATTGCTACAGTTTGAAGGATTGTGCAATTCTTCAGGAAAAGTTACAGCCCCACAGAAAGGATTAAACCTTTTCCTACACCTCTTGCTGTGTGGATATGGACATTCAAATTTTATGTTGGTTTTTTTTTTTTTTTTGAAGTGTGGTCTTTGGGCTAAATTTTTTTTCTTTTTCTTCTGTCTTAAGGAAAGAAGCATTTCCTTGTTCAGATCTACAAGATCAGCAAAACTGGTTAGAGATGGATTTGTATGGCTAGAGGTTTTCCATGAAAATGGCCTTGCCTCTCAGGAGCAGACTCTGTGCAGCTGACTGTACCATTCTGCCTGTATGCAGCTGCTACAAGGGGCTGTAAAAAGAGGAGAGACCATGCCCATGAGGATGGATCTGAGACCTTGGTGCAGGGATTGACCTGGTGTGGTGTGGGTGTGCAGAGCATAAGGGAGGCCACCCATAAGGTATCTGTGATGTCTTGGCAGTGGAGGAGGGCTGCCATGGAGCTCCCCTGTAGCCTTCAGAGATATTGTTATTGTGGTACCCCTTCAATGGAAGGGAAGAAATTTTGACACAAGTTCTCTGTGTGCCCTGAGGACTGAAAACTACACTGTATGTAGCTAATTTTGCTAGCTGTAGCTCATAAAACAGCTTGGATCCAAGAACTCATACCATCCTGTGCACTCTTAAATGAACAGTATTCAGTAAAAGTGAAATTATTTCTCCTGCCAGTTTTCCAGTTCTTGCCATTTCTTTCTTATCTAACTTTGAGCTCAGGCCAGCTGCTCTTCACCTAGATATTTATTTCTCTTAGATACTAATCAATTGAGTAATACCTGCAAGTCATCAAGTGGAGCTGGGAGTTGTAAGAGCCCTACTGTCATCGAAGTCCTTGTTTTCCCAGCATGCACCCCTCTTGGTCTCATCTAGCTGCTGGATTAGAGAAG
>NC_047530.1:76179355-76214355 GCF_012275295.1 Melopsittacus undulatus
ATTTATGCCTTTAATATCACGTTTGTGTTTTGCAAACTGTAGGAACACAAGCTCTGTGCATGTTAACAGATGTTTGCAGAGGTCAGACTACCTGAATGCAGTTCAGGCAATTCAAGCAATAGGGGAACGAGATTTTTTTCCCTGTTCACTTCCTGTAGTTTATTTAGATCAAGTTCCATGGGACCAAATCTGGCAGTCTTGACTTAATCAAATAGCCCACTGGAGACAGTAAAAATAAACAAAAGGACTCCTTTAAATATCTGAGCATGATGGGTTTGCTTGAATAGTGACTGTATAAGAAGCTGTTTAATTTTTTCTTTAAAAGATGTATTTTAGAGGGGTAGCACAATTTACCTTCTAATACTTTAGACTGGAAAAGCAAAACCTTGTATTCAGTTTCTCTCCTGCATACCATGGCTATACTGCCTTAACGCAATTCTGGGGTTCATACCAGGAACCTCCTGGCTTAGACTGAGGGTCAGGACCTTCTGGAACCAACCAGCCCTTTCCATGCAGCATAGCACTTGGCTCTTTTCTCAGCATCATGTAGTGCCTTCATTACCTTGAGCTGTAATATATTAATTTTGAGTGAGGGTTCATTTTTTTGTTTTGGTTTGTTTTTTTTTTTGTGTTTTCTCTCTAGTGCAGAAAGCCCTAACTCATCATGAGGCTGGGCTGCAGTCTGAGGGAGTAGTGGGGTTTTTTAGCATAATGTCAGCTATACACGTTGCACATCTATGACAAATGACAGGGGATAGGAATTTGGCTTGTTCTTCAGGACTAAAAAGTCCAGCTGTACATGGAAGTGAGCACACAGGCCCCCAAAAGAGCAAGTGAAAGGGTACATTGTACTGCAAGACATCAGGAGTGCTGGAAACTGCTGAGGAAGAAATCACACATGGGGCTGCACTGATTTGGAGTAGATTCGGGTACGAATTGCCTTGCCAACAGATTTCCTCTCAGATCCTTACCATTTCTCTCTCCCCCATTCCTTGCATTACTGTATTGGCTTTCTAGGCTCTAAGTTTTCAGATATTAAAGTGTGTATGTATTGAACACTGAAGTAGAGCAGTCTAGACTAGCTCGGTCTTCCTAGGCCTCATCAAATCCAAAACGTGCTAGTTAATTTATTATAATTTTTCCTTGGAGTAAGCCATAGTCTGTTGATTTATATTCATTATATTAAACCACTTGTCAACTTCCAGTAAGACTACTCACAAAAGCAGTCAATCATCAATAAATGACTTAATATAAGGTTTTTTTGGTGTGTATATGTAATATAAAAAAATAAGTTAGTGATGAGGGATGGGCCCAAACCATAACATGTGGTTCAGCATCCAAATTGTCAAGAGATGTGGGCTTTCAGCCCACTGATGGAAGAGGAGGCCTCATTTCATATGGTTACAGTTCCACTCTCCCTAAATTTAGTGCTCAAGTACTTGATTTGTGTTCATTGTTATTAATGTAGTAGAGTGATATTTTCTTCATGTGTAAGGTGGAAACCTTCTTATATACCAGAACCATCGCAATGAAGAATTATAGTTTTAGGGATTGGGTTGTAGGTGAAGATTGGCCTCTGCTTTCCCCCCGCCCCCCATGCTATCTCTAATCAAATGTAATCGCCCCAGCATCTGTTATTGATTTTGTAATTGCTTCTTGAATGGTTTGGGCCCCAAGACTGCTCCACTTGTGAGGATGTCATTTGGGTTTTATATATATATATACACACACACATATATATATATATATATATATATATATATATATACATAAAATCTAATGGATGATGTATCTTTTTATAGGGAAAACCCCCTAATATCTCAGTTTAAGATGGAAGACTTGTCCCAGAAGGCCTAGTTGGTAACACTTTCCAGCAGGAGTCTTTCACCAGTGCTTCCTTTGTATAGCTTATTTCAAATGCTTTTGTTGCTCACTGTAAAGTGGTGAGGCCAAAGGTATGGACATTGTCCATGTAAGTGTGGTTACAGCATCTGAATTGGAGCATGTGGCATGCTTTAATACTTCAAAAAGTAGCTGATACTGTCTTGTCAGTTCCAAAAACAGAGCAGTTGTTTCTGGGTGCTAGCTGAATATCACTTCCTGTATGTCTCAAGACAGGCTGAAAGGGCTCCAGTATATATGGGGTTAAATGGCAAAGTGAGTAAGAAGGTTGCATGAACATTATATACATGATGTGTGCACGGAATTGCTCCATGTGAAGGGAACAGTTTCTTCTTGGACAGGGTGGAATTTAGGTTATCTTGTGTGACTTCTACCACAACATCATTTGCACCAACCAGAAAATCCAGCTTGAGGTGTCAGTTAGGCTTGAAGTGCAGTTGGGGGTAGGACTTCTAATACATCTGAAGTCTTGGAGTGGGGTTTGAGTAAGGCTGGCATTGGCATATCAGGAATCCTGAAGAGAGGTACTGCCTAGCTTGGGTGGTCTCCCTGTTCACCAGCATGATGACTACTCTGCATTATCATAGTCTTGTGAGATGGCTGATCTGACAGCTCACGACTGCAAGGAAAAGTTGGTCCTGTTGCCCTTCCTGCTTTGGCTGTATGTTCCCATGCTTTCTCCTGCATGAGGTCTGGTACTTGTCCAAATCCTTGGTGGTCTGGTTCAGCATGTTCATTTATGAGAAAAGCAATGCAGCAAGGAGGGTTAGAAACATGCAGCTATGATTAGGAACTTACAGAGTCAGACCTCTAGCAGAATCAGTCTGTGAGGCTCAGCTGTCTCAGGAAGCCTCACATTATTGATATCCGTGTGGTCTGAGCTCCATCTTTTAGAGGATTTTGTAGGAAGACTTAAGGCACCCTTCTGGAGGTATGAATTAACACAGAGATCTGATTTGAAGAGAAGCTGTACTGGTTTGCCTACTCCAAACACCTGAAACATCTTGTTTTTCCTTTCCTTAGCAGCTTTATTTTGGCTCAGCCAGAGGAAGTAGGAGTTCACCTGCCTTTAGATGTCTAGATTCGCGCTAATCAATTTGGGCTTCCTTTAAATCAACAGGGAGAAATAGATCCTTTAAAATGCATTTCATCTGGCGTGGTTTTATATCTGCTTTAGCATGAGGTTAATCCCACATTAATGACATCTCTCTTTCTAGCCTGAATGTGTGAAGAGCCTCAGATGTCTGTAAGATAGACATCTGCATTTGGTCAAATAAATCCCACCCTTAGAGCTGCTGCACTGACATGATGAACCAAGATGAATGGCTTCAATTAATAACAACAATAATAATATCGACTCTATAGCCTAAATGTAGAAAATAATTTCAGAATTTTTTTCAGATGTCTGCCAGATATTTCCTTAGTATTGGTCAGAGAATTTTTGATTCAGTGTGCCTCATGGTAAACAGTTGGTTGCCAATGGTCAGGAGCAGTATCTCCTTTAGGCATGCTGAACAAATATGCTTTTCCTGCAGGTAAAGGCTGATAGAAGAATTTTCCAAGGTGATGGCTTGATTTTGTTCTTTCAAATGAGATCAAAGGCAGTACTTCTGTTGATGATATCCTTTGTAAAAGCACAATGGCTGCAACTTTCTGGAACTACTCATGACCCCCAAACTTACTCTTTATTAGCGTTTCTCATTCAGCTCAAGCTGAAGCAAACAAATGAAACTAATTACTCTTGAAGTTGGATATTGCCTTCTTGAGCTTTATGAGCCTATTTTTCTGAAATTAGAAATTGGCTGACTATGTGGAATGTTTCCAGCAAAACTGCTCCTATACCCACAATTTTTACAGTCACATAAGTGCTTTGTAAGCCACCTTTGGGTAGGCACCAGTGACATCCAGTGGCCAGCGACCTGATCACAGGTCTTCCCCACAGCCTGTCTCACCTAGGACATCTCTCCCTTGGCTAATGTTGTCTGATTTAATACACTTATTCTGCTCAGGTTTGGGTTGTTTAATTATCTTTGCTACCCACCCCCCTGCCCTGAGACTCTAAAATCTTCAGGTAGATATAAATCTAGATTATTCTCTTCGATGTAAATATTTTAATATGGCTGTCCACAGACGTGACTGTCTAAACAGGGATTGAAGAACAAGGTGTCGGTATTGGTGTTGGAAAAGTTTGGCCTTTGGATCCTCTACAGCCCATGGAGTATAAAAAGCCTATGGGAAATGGACCGTAACAATAGAGACCTTGCATGTATTGTTTTAGTATTAACTTATTTACTTTCAAGGCAGTGGGTCTGGTCACAGGTGAGTCAGTTCATTACAGGCTAAGACTGAAGACTAGCTTTTATACTCCCAGGAGTAAGCATTTTCGGGGCTAGATTCATAATTATCCAACTCTAATTGCAGAAAAAACTGCTGAACTGGTGATGCACATTTAGACAACTTGTACCTCCTCTGTGCTTATATAGTCCATGAGCCTTTCTAACACAGGGACACATGGTCCACCTTAATTTTAAATAGGTACTTCTTTCGGTTATGTCAGCTACTTAAATTTATTTGCAGTCAATTCATATTGATCATAACTCGACCTTACAATGACCTTGAGCAAAGGTACTCTGTGACTGCTATAGATATTGTGATCAATACTGGAGAGCAATTGACTACACCTACTTACTGATAAATGAAGTTTAAAAAAAAAGTACACTATTTTCAGAAACAAAGATAACTGCTCATTTAGTCGACTGTTTGCAAAGGTTTAATATTGATACATGAAGTTATAATGACATCTTTGGGCATTCTCAAATGGTAGAAAACAATAGGGTGTAGAGTCACTGTAGCAAATTTAGGAGAAAGAATCATTAGTTCCCAACTTCAAATAAGAAATTTCATGATATTTATGACAACAACACTGAGAACAAATACACTTAACTTAGCAGTACTCATCAGAGAAGGCATGTATCAAACTGTGCCTCTTTTCTTTATGTGTGAGCCAGGTCTAGTGAAATAAAACACTATATTACTGTGCACGGAACAAAGCCTTTAGTACCACTTATTTTACTTTAGTACCACTCTCCTTTGCACATTTGTGCCTGAATGAAATTGTGCATCCCCAGGTATAACCAACTGTAATCATGAGGAAGAGATCACTTTGGTCTCAGCACATCTGCTACATATTGATACGCCTCCCCATGCTGCCTGAAGTTGAAAGGGAAGATGTGAGGGACGTTTTCCCCTGCTATTCTTCTTGCTTTGCTCAGAGTCCTGCTGAGCATCGGGAGCTGAGTACCGGCAGCTGAGATGCAAATAAATGAGAGTCCATTGGCAAAATGGAAGCGGGCTTCACGGGAGGATGGCTTCATCCCCAAATCCAATGGTTTCTGTACAGGGGAGACTGCTCCCAGTGCCTGGGAATGAGGAGTGATGCTTGGAGGATGCTCCAGAGACACAGGAACAGCATTGCTCACAGAGGCACAAGTGGAGCTTATTCCCTACCAGTGTCCCTGAGCTTGCTTTGCATCAGCTCTGCTTGCAAAACATGGATCTGACATTTTACATGTACATGCCAGGGTTGTTTTTCTTTTTTTCTTAAAGTGAATTTTTACATCTGTGACATTCTTTACAAAATAAATTAATTAAATGGCAGGATGGCTGAAGCTATGCAAATCAGAAACAGGAGGGGAAACATTTTGCAGGCTCAGACCTCCCATAGATCTCCCTGCACTCTTCAGTGTTTTCCCCAGGCACTTGAATTTCTCTCACCATCCCGACTTAGTCTCCTGATCATATTTCTTCAGTCCCACTCAGTGTTTTTTTTTTCCCTTTTTTCTTTTTTTTTTCTTTCTCCATACTCCCTTGTTTTTTGTAGAGACGGTGTCCTTTTCCAGGCTCCCTCTACATCTTACACTTCAGTCAAGCTACTTGCTAATAAACCTGTGTTTTCAGTGTGTTGGTACATCAATAAAGTACAGAGTGGTTCAGTTAGCATTCTGGGAAATCCTTTGCTGTATTGAAGAACTGTAAATCTCCATTATTGCTTCCCATAGCACAAACAAAGAATAGCTTCTTACCTTTGCAACATTATCTTTGTTAATTTTTAAGGGTGAATGTGTATGTTTTCCCTAACAAAGACTTTATGCATAGCTCAGATACCAGGCATTAATTGGTTTGGAGGTTGTTTGTTTTTTTGGGGGATTGAGGGGTAGGGTGAGGTGGTATAGCTTCAGTTGGTACCTGGAAATTCAGCAACAGTGAAGGGAAGCAAGGGTGAGTGCAGCAGCACTATTGAAAGCAATGTTGAAATGGTCAGATGAAAATGGTCATTAGGACTTTAAGATTTTTTCCAAAGTGAACCCAAACTGGAGACTTTAGCAATTAGTTCATGACTGATTGAAGAGGTATGTCACCTGTTACTACATGGCACATCCCATTGCATTGGAATTGTCTGCCTGGAGGCATTATGGTGTATTACATCTTTTTGTTATCAAACTGTGTCATGTTGCATCACATTCAGAGGCAGCCGGATGGAGACGTGGCTGACATGTTGCCTGTAACAGAAGCAATGAGACGTAGCATCCAAAGCACATACCTGCTTTTAGCTAAGGTTGTATTTGCTCAGAGAGCCTTTTGACATATCTACAGAGGGTTCAAAGTCACTAGCTAGCTCTCACTCAAGACAAAAATCTTTCAGTTGAACTAGGAAAAAATGGTAATTACCTATGCTTATTGCAGTGTCATCAAATGGGTACGAAAACCTGCTTAGTCTAGCTAGTGCAATAAATGCATGAGATCTAGGACAATTTGCGGCTCTGAGAGGTTGTGGTGTGTTGTTTTTTTGTTTGGTAGGTAGGTTTTTTTTTGGGGGGGATATTTATTTGTTTTTAAACTGTAATCCCAAAAGCTTGAATAAATAGAGCTTCTAGTTACTTTGTAAAAACTTGTGTAAAAAGGAACAAAATCTAATAAAAGTCTTAAGATTGGTCTTCTGATCTACTAGAAAAAATGTATAAAGATGGTGATATTAGAAAGGTAATATTTTCCCCCTATTAATTAATCTTGAATTAAAGCAATTTTTTATATGAATGCATGTAGCGTTCATGGCATACCGAATGAATACTTTATGATCAGAACCACTGCAATCAATGCTAAATGAATTCATAATGATACAATACTTAAGGTATTACTCCTCCCTCCCCCCCCCCCCCCCCCCCAAAAAAAAAGGCCATCATCAAGACTGCAGCCTACTAACAAAACATTGTCCAGCAAGATGGTGCTAGCTATGATGGTCAGTGGTAATCCTTTATTTATTCTTTTGCTTGATCTCTTACTCTCCCAGTTCTTCTTGTTGGAATATTCTGTATGTGATACAATGAAGTTCATGGGTTTTCTAATATTGGTGGACAGTATTGCCCCATATTCTCATTGGGCTCATTTCTCACACACTTAGGTTTTCATCCTTTGGGGATCAGCAGTCAGTTATTCAGGAAAGCCTTATATCAGATTTCATTAACAAAAACCCAAACCCTTATACCAGTCTTGGCACTTTGTTGTGTTAGAGAGCTTTCAAATGTCATTATTAAAACAAAAGCAACAATGGGTTGTGTATAAAGAGAGGTGGGTGTTATGTATTAGGGAATGGGTGGTACACTGGTAAAGAATTGAACTTTTTAGTTTGTATAGTTATTTTCTTTAGCCACTTTGCTAGGGGTCTGGATGAGGCTCTCACCAGGGCTGAGAAGAGGAAGACTGTCCTGCCTGGCTTCCCTCACTAAACCTAGGCAATATGAAAAAGTGAAAGGAGAGAGGTAAAACCCAAGATGAATTAATAATATAGAGGCATGAAAGGTAGGACCTTGGCTTGAAGGGTAATCTGACAAGTGCATAGTGTGGGTCAGGGGTAACTCCAGGGGTGGGGTACAGCACAAAGGGGTGGCTGATGGCTAGGGGTAAGGATGAAGCCACACTTGGGTGATGTTATCAAGGAGAATGGCAGAAAGTAGGAAGGGAAGAAGGACAAAACCAGGAGAGGCAAATGAGAAAGAGATAAGGAGGGTAATAGTAGAGGTTGTTGGTGATGGGAAATTTAATACTGTATAGGACATGCAAATTCCATCTTGTTTGGTTGGTTGGTTGGTTTGTTTTTATCCTTCCTGTGGATTTATACTGGGAAAGCCTCTCCAGAAGGTACATTACCTACCTGGAGTCTTGGGCTATGGCTTCTGGACTGTCATGAAACCTTTGAAGTAAAAGGAATTACCTGTGCCATACTGGTACAGCTGACAGCTTAATCTTCCTTAATTATACTCTTTAGTACATGGTCTTTCTGGTGATTTGAGGGTGGGAGGTTCAGCAGGAAATAAAAGTCAACTGCTTTCCCTTCTAGTTGGAATAGGATGACATTAGGAGAGTTTCTAAATATCTTTCCTGCCAATATTTGATTAGGGACTTTAATTTCATTGGACAAACTGATTTTTTCATTAGCCAAACTGTTTTTTCATGCATTGCTCTCTCTTTTTAATGTGTAAATTACAGGGGATTTGAGTCTCATTACAACATTGACATGGGTGCTGCCTTTAAACGACCACTGGGACCAGTGTTGTGATTGTGGACAGGTCTGCTGAGAAATGCTTTGTGTTTTGCTGCAGGAAGTGATTTCTGTAAATACACAGTTATACTGTGCTGGTTGGTGTGCCTGTGCGCATGGTCCGGCATCCTCTTGAATGCTCTTTCTTGGGAGAGAAAATTCCAGTAACTGACCTGGGTCTCCTGGTTATGACATCCACCAAAGTAGGACTGTATAATGTGAAGCACAGTTTAGGTAAAATTGTGGAATGGAGCAATAGAGGATGCAGTTTAATAACTATGTGATTACTTTGAACCCGAACAGATTAGCTGCAATGATTACAGGGCAGCCTTCACTTTTCCAAATCAAAATTGCTATAATTCATTATCTTTTTGTATCATTTATTTTGGATAGTTTACATCTTATGCTGTGCGCACCATTTTTGCATTAATATTGTCACTCATCCTAATGAGAAGGAAGGAAACCATTTCATATTACTTTTACTGAATAAATGAAGAATCTAAATAATAAGGAAAGGTATTTAATCTATTTCTTTTCTTTATTTTTTTTTTCCCTGGGCTCATTCATGGTAAAATGTAACTGAAAAAGAAAAGGAAGGTGAAGTTTCCAAGTACTTCTGTAATTATGAATGAGTTATTTCAGCTACAGTCCTACAGCCTTGTGCATATGTATGCAATCATAGTGCGTAATATTCCTAGCTGCCTGGTGCTGCTCTGTATGCCCAATAAAGGTTTGGAGGATGTAACTGCTAGTGTTAAGCATAAGTAAAATAAAAATCAAAATACTTTGGTCCCTAAGTCACATCAGTTGAGGCTGAGATTACATTAAAACTTATACATGAAGCTGAATTGGTTCTGTTTTACTCTCTTCTCAGAAAATACAGATGCTGAAGGAAGTGAGCCCAGTTGTTATTGCCGATAAACTCTCTGCTTGGAGTGGAAAAATGTAGAATTAAAAAAGTGTTCATTGTTGTCACATAGCTTTTTAAAAAGGAAAACATAAGCCTCTATTATTGATGTGGCTGTGGGAACACCCATAATTTTTTTAGGCTTGTGTTTTGGTAAACAAACATGTTGACAGAATTGCTATAATTGTTTTGGAAACATTTTTATTAAAAAGAGCTTATTTTGTACAATATTTAGTAGGTCTGTTCTGAACTGAATCAACTTTTATATTTTAAATGTTTTATTTTAAAAACTTCAGTTCTATACTGGGTAAGACTGAACTGAGCATCTTGGCAGAGATATGGGTGATGCTGTCCACTGGAAGAGCCAAGGAAAAGCAAAGTCTATTGCCTATTGAAGTGATCAACAGTTTAGCATTAATAGGGTTGCAAGATTGCATGGTTTAGCCAGATTGTAACGTTCTGTTTGTCAGAATTGTTAAAAGTTGAATTCTGGATTTAGTTCTTTGATGCATAGGAAAAAAAATAGTTCATGCATGGAAATACTTCAGTTTAAAGTTTCCAAATGTTTGTGAGTTCACAGGAAAGTAAAATCAGTTTTGCACTATAAGAAATGAACAAAATTTCTTTATCAAAAGCTGCCTTTCTGCAAACTTTTTCCAAAGTTGCTACGTCAGACAAATGAAGTATTTTCACCCTTATTACATAGTAAGTATGGGTTTATTTATCCTGAATATAACATCATTTATATAATAATTTTTCTTGGAGTGCTTGGGACTGTACAAACCACAAAAATTTTTGCTCCAGTGACCTTGTAACATAAAACTGAAGGAGCAATCACACTGTGTTATGTGCCAGTGCAGTGAAAATTAGTTTTGCCCTGCCTAGGCAAAAGGATCTCCCTTGTCATCCAGATTACAGGACTGGGTCCCATATGCATGCACTCTGCCTGTTTGTTTCTGCCATACAAATTGTAATGCTATAAAATATTTTTAAGAGTTGATGTCCTTTTTCCCTCAGCATTTGTGGGTTTTGTTGGGTTTATTTATTTATTTATTTTATATTTCTCTCCCAAGTAAAATATATCCTTTCAACAGAGTTGGAATGAGTTATGTTAATCTTCCAACACCAATATGAAACACTTTCAGTTGTTTTGCCATCTTAAAAATTAGTTGTCCAGCTTAAAAAGCAGAGATCATTTTACAGACAGGGGAAAGTGTTTGTTGGAGTGAGGTACATAGGAAGAAACATGGGTGTTTGGCCAGGTATTAAGGATGAGCTTGAAATGTTTGGTGTTTCTTCTTCATCTTGTTCTTTAAATCCAGGCTTATTTCTGATTTATGCATTTCAAAGCTCATGCAGCCAAAGGAGGGAGATTTTTTAGCAGTAGGGGGTGAGCGTATTAAAATTCATTATGATTCTCTTTATTGAAAAGAGTAAACAAGAATCAATTTTCTTTACTAAAGAAGTTGACTGACTTGCAGGTTCATCTAGGACAGGGTGAACTCTTATAGAGAGTTAACCCAGGAAATGAGGAATACACAAAATTAGTGTGACTACTTTCAGCTGGAGCCTGGGAAGTGTGCATTGGTCAAAACAAAGGATTTTGTAGGTTTTGCTTTTAACAAATCAAGAGAAGGACCTCAAAAGATGCATGGTTGTGTATTTTCCAAACAAACAGTTGAGCTTTTTTTTTTTTTTTAATAGAATAACCATGAAGTGGAGAAGGGAGCAAAGACTAGATTGACCAGGATGGCCATGAAGGCACCGTGAGTGACTTATGTTGCCCCTTCCAAATGCCATTTTCCTGCTTGCTTGCTGGCTGAGAGATAGATTTTGTGCATGATGGAAGTGTGGACAGGCCCTGCTTTCTGTGTCTGGGGAGGGCATTGGATTTCCCTGAGCCCAGGAGATTATGAGCCCTGTGAGCCCTCTCCTCCTGTTTGAAGCATATGATATCAATATCAATGTTTTTGGTAAACTGAGGGCTCTCAAACGCATGTATCACACTAGGCTCCATGGAGTCTATGCTCGGTGGAGATGTATAGGCAGAGATGGAGGGCTGCCAAGAATGGCTTCTGCTCAGGAGGGTGAGTGCTGTGCTGTGTAATGGCTTAGATTGGTTTCAGGGCCTTCCTGTAGCTAGTATTTGTTACATTTCCACAGAATATAAAAGTTGTCTTGCATTTCAGGCTAGCTTGGGCTTCTTTTAACCTCAGATCATCTGGGTTTCATAGGTATTGGTCATACCGTAAGCTTAAATATTCTTTTTCTCACATGTTCCCTTTCAAACACCCTTTCAAACAGGGTCAAGGCAGATTTTTATTTTTAAACATTTGGAGTTTGTTTTCATAAAGTTTCTCCAATCAAGACAGTATCCAAGCCATTTCAGTCTGTAGTCATACATCCAGAATTACTACATTAGCTCTTAATAAAGAACTCATGCAAAAACCAGATTCCCTTCACACTAACTACAGAAACATGTTACAGGAATGTGACCATATAGTTGTGTGGAAAATGATATTACTTGCAGAAGATTTGTTGTCACATAACAGCCTGCTCATCTGCTGATTACTATCTTACTTTTATTGTGCATTTTCCTTTGTGTAGTGACTGTGATACTTTCAAAATTGTTTTAAATCCCTGCAGTAAAACAAAATAATAATAGTAATAGTAATTAAAAAAAATCCTGAAATGCCTTTGCTAGGAGCAACGTAAATGCAAACTAAAAGCAAATTTATACATATGCTGTATATTAAGCTTAACCAGGGTAACGCCCCTTTCCTTTGGTTTTTGGAAAAGAGTCCCACATTGTCACATATAAAGGGACATTTCAGCACTGATTTTCATTTTCATGAGATTAAAAGTGAAACATATAACCACAAAGCTGGTTTATGTCATCCCCTGTTGGAGCCAGCAGTAATGCCAAAAATTAGATATTTGATAGGTTTGTGAGAGAAACAGATGCAGGAGGGATGCCATTCCCACAATTTTAAACTCCTTCTTATCTTTAAGCTAGAAAGAACATTCCAGATGAAGAAAATCTATCTTATTGGCTTTAGAATATAAAGGAAAAAAGTTGCCAACAAAAAAAAAAAAAAAAGGAAAAGAAAAAGTTAATTTAAACCCAATGTCAGTCTTGGGGGATTATAAACCATAATTGAGGGAGAGTGTGTGTGTGTGTGGATATACACTCATATATGTGTGCATATGTACAAAATAGGCTGAGATGGAGCTTTTCTTTTCCTTTTTGATCTGCTCAGTGTAGCTTACAGTCTTGCTTTGGCTTAATACTTTTGGGGTGCAGAGATGAGGGATAGTAAAAATTACGGGAAGAATCTTCCCCAAACATACACCCAATAAACTCAGCAAAAGCTAAAGCATCCAAAAAGTATTTTTTCAGCTTTTGTTTTGGAAGCAGTTTGTATGTCCCTGTTCTTTTTATTTCATTCTGCCAGCTGTCTGCTAAACAAATCTAGCCAGGTGGGGCTTACAACCCATGACTAAAAAACCTACTAGTGCAGCTGTCCAGCTTGCCTGGAGGAAGAATTCTAACAAATGGCAGGAATGAAAAGATTGGTTCTGTTTTCAAGAAAGTAGCTATGGTACCTTCCTTGCTTCGGTTTCTTTTTTTTTTTCTGTTGTTGTTCTGCTTGCTTCAGTTAACTCATGGCCTCCTAAGGTTTTACGGAGTAATGGAAAATCCACTTCCATGGTTTATCATTTAACACACTTTTTGGTATTGCTTGGGCTTCTTTTCTTTCCCCCTCCCCCCCCCACCCCATAATGATTTTATTCTGTGTTAGACACATAGGGCAGCTGCTTCGGGTGTTGCTAAGTGTAAAATAATCTGACACTTTCCCTACAAATCACTGGTAAGCCATATAGTAGCTTAGCTGGGTTTTTAAATATTCAGGAGTTGAATATATAACTAGTGAAGGGTGATAGTTGGTATTGTTTATCCACAAGCTGGGGACAGAACAGGCTTCTTTGCACTGCTTCATCAATCGACCTCAACTGTGATTTTCTAGTCAGCAAATGAGTGCTTCATTTTCTGTGTCTGTGTTGAGCTAAACAAGAGCTGGGCTAAAAATTACCAAACTGCCATCTGATCTATAGTTCCAGCAGTAGAAGATTAGCATGTGAGCCACTGAACCACTGAGGAACCTTACCTCACTTCTTCCAGAAAACAGAACTTGTGGAAGGTGTTTGTCACCAGCTTCCACTTATGAAATTTAGTCAAAAATCTCCCTCTACTTTTTGTTAGATAACAGCCTCACTAAAAAAACTGGCTTTTGGCCCAATCCTGTCCCTTTTGAAGCTGGTGACATCTTGTTCTTTTGACAACTTTGGTGTACGTCCATGTTGATTGAGACTGATCCTTACTGAATTGCTCAGTAAAGGAGTTGAGGCTTTTTTCTCAGCTATTCCTCTATGTTTCATGGGTTCCAGCTTCCAAGGTGCACATGGCATTAATATCTCTCAGGGTCAGGGTGATGGCTTGCAGTAAAGCTGCAATACAGGCTTTGGGTTCAGTCCAGAGATAGTAAGGTATTTGTGCCTATGTAGGTGTCTGAACAGTGCCACCGAAGTCAGTGGAGCTACCATTTTGAGCAGTTATTGCCTGTATAATGGTAGTAAATCTCAAATGAGATTAGGACTTCTTTTTGGTGGACAGTCTATAGACAAGTCACTGTGCTTTAAGTAAAGTATGTCTTTAGTTACTGAACTCCAAACATGCTAAATTCTTGTAGACCTGATTTCAGTGACTTATCTATTTCCTTACTAGCATATCAACAGATCTGTACAAAAGACCTGATAAGCAATATATGGAAGTACTTGCACACAGAGGGTCCTACTGAAGTTCCCAGGACATGTAGGTACCAGGTCTAAATGTACTCACCTTATTGCATGTTTAGAATTTTGCTTTGGGAAGCAGCAAGACACACTCAGAACTTGTCATTTATCCCTTTCTATTGTAATTATCTTTACAGCAAAAAGTGGATGCAAGAGGGATGCAGTGATGCCCACACCTGTTTGTAGCAAATACACTTCTCTGCGCTTACCTAACCAGCATGGTCAGATAATGTCCCTTTTCTAGTCAATTTGGGAGACTGAGACCTCATTCTTTGTCCACAAAGCCAATGAGGGAGCAATGCTGACTGCCTCGGCTGCACAAGTCAAAATGGCACCCAACATGGGCAGGCAAAGCCAGATTGCTGTTGCTGGCGCCGTTATTTCCTTTTGTTGTATAACAAGGCATGAGTGATATTGGTTGGGGTGCTCACAAGCCAAGAAAAAAGAAGGCCAATTTTTCATGAGGAAATTGAAGTGCTGATGCAGAACTAACCCTCACGGTTTGTTGTTATTTAATGAAGAAGCAATGAGTGGGGGATTTTGGCAAAACTCAGTGTGTAAGCATAACAATTGTAATGACATTATTTAGCACACAATGGAGTAACAAAGGCACTTAAATGCTATGATTAAGAATGGTGCTAAGATGCTTGAATAGCAACTAAAAAAAAAGTCACTATGTTATTCTCAAACCTCATATAGAAACATTTTACTCTTCTTCATTCAATTATTCCTGCTGCAGAATTCTAGAATAGCTCCAGAAAAAAAAAAATGGAATTAGTTTCTTTTGGTGGTATTCTGTATTAGAGACTCTAGACATTGTTATCAATGTCAGCTTTTTACCTATTTTCCTTTATTGTTAAGCAACAGCAAATGTATGCATTGCATTAAAAAGGCTTATGTTTTTTTTTCCCATCCCACTTATTTTTCTGAGAACAGTGTCAGGTTCTGAAGGCCTGTACAATGTACAGGAGATGTTTCTGTCTCTGAAATAGCAGGATAATGTTAGGAAAACTGAGGCTAGAGAGTAATTTGCCATAAATTATTTTAAATGGTGTTACAACAGCTTCTTAATGCAAAGGGTTTTCTGGACTTGCAATGTTTTAACAAGAAGTTCTGACTTAAAAAAAAGACAAATAAAACAGCTGGGGATTTTATAACACTGTATTGTAGCACTTCTTTAATCTCCCATAAATTTTCAAGTATAATTCAGTTACTGTTAAACTGGATAAACCCAAACTGACTTAGCTTTGGGACAGGTGTACTGCCTTTCTCCTAAACCCATCACCAGGTTGTTTCCTAACTGCCATGGGAGCAGCTCTTTACTTCTGCAGACAAGCCATGATTAGGGAATGGGAGACTCAAGAAAGCTCCAAAATGCTGTGTGGGATTTTACCAGTCTAGTCAGCAAGCCATGGTGCCAAGGGTATAATGCAATATTATAACCATCTGTTGTCAAAGGCCATTATCCCAGTGGCACCTGGACACCACTCACTCTCCTCATCATGGCAGCAGCATTGTCACCATGGTATCTGGATGACTATCAGGAGATGGAGCACGAGGGGGAGGTGGCAAAAGTGCAAGTAACACAAAAAGGCTCTTGAATTGTGAAGACCTTCTCCACTTCTGTGCTGTCTGCTGCTTGGTACAAAAAGGGTTGCCATTGTAGGCTTCATATAATTGAGGCTAGTATAGCTGTTCCAAAACTGTAAGCAACCTGGACTGCCTGAGACTGGTAACAGTGGGACAACTCTCACAGTTTTAATGTGATATTTGCCTAATTTGGTAATTGAAAGTTTCTTGTGGCCACCACTAGAAATTTTATTTAGATTTTGCATTTATCTGCAGTGCTCATAATTATATATATATATATATATATATTTTTTTTTTTTTTTTTCCCCAGTAGGACTGAAGTTGGTAAAGCTACAGTTTTTCTTCAACCCTTATATGAAGGAATATGAGGATGATCCTTGTGGAGATATACTCCATCTACTCCTTTTCTATTATTTTTAATGTGGTGGAAGTGATAGACTTTTCAGGAAAGGAAACTATTCCTATTGCTAAGGAATAGGACAGAAAACAGGTAAAGGTATATGAGATATAAGACTGAAATTTAGTTTGACAAGGAAATTTGAAGATAAAAATGCGGTAGAACTGGAAACAAATAATATCCTATGGACTGTGAGGAACAGGAGAGGAAAAAGTTATCCATGACATTGAATAAGTGTGGGAGAACACAATTTTGAATACATGTGATAGGAAACTGGTGACAAGATGGACCCATGCTTGTAGGACAAAGAGGGCCTGCTAAGGAAGGGCAGTAGGAATGGCAGGTCACAGCATCCCATGGGACAGAAGAAAGTAAATAGAGACTTGCAATGCTAGTCAATAGGGATGAATTTTGGGGTCAAAAAGAGAATGCACAGATCAGATTTATTAAAAGCTAGCAACTAATGATTTTTCAAGTCATATGTGAATTCATTTTCTAGAGGAGGGAAAAGGTTTAAAGGGTAAAATCGTTTCAAACACTGCATAGATCAATAAATATGGATACTTGAAATACTGGTAATATCTTAACATCTGAGCATTTCTCAATTTGAAGAGTTTTTGACTTTAAGCTGGTAAATAACTTGGATTCCAGCTACTCTGACCACTTCCTGTGGGGATAATCTGCAGGTCAATAAAGAGGTAAAATTAGGGACTACTCAGTTCCTTATTACATAGAATTAAAGACTGGGCAGTGGGGAGACAGATGCCTTTTTTAATTATTTTTTTTCCCTACCTACCTGTCTTCTTTCTGTTGCCACCACTATCAGCTTTGTTGTAGCCTACATGATCTTCTACATGCTTTTTCTGTTTGCCTTGTTTGTGACTGGGAGCAATACTGATAGAGAAGCCCTGAAACAGGGAAGGAACTGACAAGCCTTATACTACCTGCTGTATTACATGAACATGAAGACTGAGATGCCTGGGTTTGATGTAACTTTTTTTTATTATTCATATTAAAAAACAAGAAGCCAACCAAAATAATTTACTGTGCGCTGGAAGCAGACAGGAAGGGGTGCTGTGCGTAATCCCATTTAGGACCAAAATGACTATTGGAGCAATATTGACAACAGTAGAATAATCCAGTTTGCTGAATAGGTCACTGTCAGCTCTGAATTCATATAGGTTTAGGAGAGACCAGTGAGGCCAAAAGAGCTTGGATACACCAAACCCATCCAAAAGAAGTGACCTTTCCAGGTGGGAAAAGAGTGACATATTGTTGGGTGGGCTACTGGGGTTGATGAAGTGGAGGAAACCGTGCAGATAGTCAATATATTGAGTCATCCAAAGGCAACTGAGCTGGGTAAGTTAAAACTTACAGAACTATCAGAGCAACAATGTATATAAACTTCAGAGGAGAAAGAGAGGGGAGAAGTCTGCAGAAAGTACTTGGAGGTGACAGAGTAGAAGGAAGGGGGAATGATGAAAAAGCCAGAGAGAATAAAGAATAAAGGAGAGTCTCAGAAAAGGGTTAGATGTGGGGAAAGATACAAGAGAGAAGTCATAAGAAATTCAGTTGGAAAAGTTGTAGGAAAATGGCAATATCTGATAGAAAAAAAATCTTGTGATTAAAACATTAGGCTTAGATTTGTTTAACCCTGTTAAATGAGATATTAAATGGTTGTCACATAGCATACATTGAAGTGGTTGCATTTGTCATGTCTGCTCAGAAAATCTTGCCAAAACAGATTTCTTCTTTATTTCCTTATAATCCAGTGCTACTGAATTCCCTGGAAAAGAGGTATTGTTATCTGTGATTAGGGAAGAGGCCATGCCTGTAGTCCTTACAACACTTATCTGCTTTGACATAACATGATGATTAAGTTGTCCCTTTGAGACTTCTTATCAGTTGGGGCTACTTTTGAAGGCCACTTTAAGACTTCAGCTATGGAACATCAAGCCATTGCCCAGGGCAAGGTGATACAAGTACGCAAAATCTGAGATGATGTATTCAAGTCTTCACTTTCTTAAAGGTGTCACTTCAAGGTGATGATTATGGTTTTTTAAAGGGAGATATTTCTGAAAACTAGTTATTTTAGAGATATTCCGTCATGTCAGCTAACCTGAGCAAAGGTTAGCTGTCTCCAGGACAGCTTGAAAGGCTCTCTCACGAGTAGTCAGAATTTGTGTTCCTTGTCAAACACCAGAGCTTACACCTTCAAGGCATGAAGGAATATATATTTAATCATCTTCTTTTTCATTTGATCTTTGGTTCTTTTTTGGTATTTATAATCCTGAAACACCTGCTTGAGAAGGTCTGACAGGTCTGTAACAAAATTAAGAAATTCTGCCTCTCTAATTCTCATTCTAACAAACACCTGTTGAAGGAAAATCAATTCAGCTATATGCTAGTGTTCTCAGTTTGTTTCTCATGTTCAGTTTCAGGTAATCCAAGTAGATCTTTTCTTACACCTGCTTCCAGATCTCATCTTCCTGCATTGTAAGATTTCTCACATTTCTAATTCTAGAACCATCCCCTAAAAAATGAAAACAAGAAACTGTTAAGTAGAATAGAAACAAGAAAGAAAAAAACCTGCAAACAAGTGCCTTCATTCTCCTGCTGAAATACTTTCCATTTCCTAAAGGCTCTCTAGATTTCCTCTGGTGTACAGGCTTTCAGGGTTTCTTTTCCATTCACTGTATTATCTTTGTTTCTTCACATGTTATCATTATTTTTTACCAGCATGTGTAGCATACATTTCCTGCTTTATGATGGCAGTAAATAAAAATGCAGAAATTATACACTCAGATGAATTAAGAGAAATAAACCCTAGCAGGTCCTGAGCAAGCCAGTAATCATTCCTGCATATCGACTGTTATAGCTCCATGTACCGACAGTACATTTCCACATCACACAGGTGGAAGTGTGAAGCTGAGGCTCATTTAACAGTATGAATTTTCCCAATGTATCACAATTACAGGAACACCTGTGCTTCATAACTTTCTGCTGATCCACTGTGAAAATTCACAATGTGTTTAGTAACTGAACCATCAATATGCTTTGTCTCCTACAGCTTGTGGATTTGGGATGGTTTAGTTCCTCCTTTTTAAAAACAACTCAAATCAACCCTAAAAAACAAACATCACCCCTTCACCTGTCCAAAAAAAACCCCAATCCAACAAAAAAACACAAAAACCAACCAAAAAAACAACCCAAAACCCAAACATGAAAATGTAGCTGATGCTTATGTTGTGGACTGTGCTTACTCTTCCCACCATCGCAGATCTTTATTATGGAAGATCTTTAGGCTGTCCTCACCAAAGCTTGGCAGACCTCAGTCTGGGAAATGCAATACCTTTCTGTTTTGACTTCCTTTCACTGCCTGAGTAAGACACCAAGACCATTTTGTGTTCATGACTCATTGCTTTCTTGAATGTGTGTCAAAATCATGTCATGTAAGTCAGGCACCTTTAATAGATGCTCCACATGGCTCTGCTAGACTGTCCTGCAGAGCATCCACAACCCTGTGCCAAGGGATCATCTTGGCCTGTTCTTGGCATGCTTTGTGCCCACTCAGCCTGCTTAGCTTGATTTAGCTAATTTCTACCAGCCTACCTAAATTTCCTTGATTGATGGGAAAAACCTATCATTGTATAATAGCATTTAAGGTACTGCTTGAATAGAAGGGGGTTTGGTGAAAGGTTTTACATGGATCTCTACCCATTATAATCCCATACATTTTCCTATTTTCTATTTTATTCTCTTATATAAAAAAATATTTACTCTGTGTGTAGCACTGTTGCTCAAACAGGAGTCTGAGCCTTGGGAGGTATTTTTCCACTATGACTATGTCTCCTGTCTCACCTGTGTAGCCAGGTTTCCCATCCATTGGAAACAAACTCTCTGGAGAAGGAAGAAGATAAATTCATACCTGTTTCTTGTCCCACGGTGGAGTTAGGATGCATCTAGACTGATGTCTTGGACATTCTTTCAAGCCACATAGTTTAACGATAATCTAGATTAATCTCATCAGTTTTCAGTGGGACTTGAGCTTTTGTGTCTTCTCTGATGTGCCACTCTTGAAAGCAAGTCTTAGGTTTATGCATAACTTGAAAGTTTGTGATATTGGGTAAAAAAAAAACCTTAGGAGTTGTCACATTTATATTGCCATGCTTTTGTGAATTATTAGTCTTTGAGTTATATCTCCACTTTTCTTGGTGTTTTGTCTAGATAGGAGCCCGTCTATTTAGCCCATTTGCAAATTCTCCTGATACACAGGTTCTGATGAGTCAAGCTCTCTGCTTTTCCTGCCCTCCATGAGGTTTCTATCATCACCAAGACTGTGGATTTCTGAGTTATTTCCCTGGATTTTTTCTGGAATAGTCCCTGTATAGTTCTGCCCTTGGATGAACTTGGGGAGATAGGTACCCCTATTTTCCCTTCTCTATGAGGCAGAATAATACATATGCTCTGCCACAGATGTGTAGAAAGGTCTACAAATTAACGTGCTTTGAGAATCTTGGATTAAATACTATACAAGTGAAAAATAGTTGAAAGTCATTTTAGTGTCCGGGGGGTGTGACATTCTTTTATGCTCTCAGAAAGAGATTTGCTTTCTGTAAATCTCATGTTTCCAGAATTAGGAGTGTCAGATGTGCATTCTAGGGGCCTTCTGACTCAGTTTAACTGTGGAGCACAAAGATTTTGTTGTGTAGTTGCAGTACCAGAACAAAAACATACTTATGTTGTCCTACCACTGAAGATAGGAGGCTTTTATATAGAATACTGAAGGAGGGGTATTTAATGTGTCTATAGCATAAATGTAGAGAGACTTTGTACTACAAGGATAGATGCTGCAATCAGAGTCAGAAAAAAAGAGTTCAGGGTAAATTTACTGATCTGAAGATCAAGGAGATTTGTGGGGAAAAATATAGTAATTTTTTTTTAGGAAAGAAAAGGACCTTTCTGGTTGCAGGGATACAAGACAGTAACTGAAAACTCTAGTAAGGAGGTGTAACAAATATATAAAAGGTATTTTATAGCATAACAAAAGGTATTTTATGGCATAGCTTTCCATTACTATGTTGCTAGTGGAAGATGTGGAATTTGAAAAATGAGGAGGTATCCTGTATCTGAGCCATGATAAGGTTTGCTGGGGCTAAAAGCCATGAAACCATGAAGAAGTATTTGCCCTTCTTCTTGTCTGTGCTTAGACCAGTCGTTATAGAGAAGCCAAGGCAGCTGTTGAAAGCAGATTACAAAACCTGAAAAAATAATTTCTGATGAGATGTTCAAGAGTAAATATAGTAAAAAAAAAAAAAAAAGAAAAAAAAAGTCTTGTAGGTATACTTGCTATGTTCTTGCCATTTGGAGTTGTAATATAACCCATCCCTGAAAGTGTCCAAGGCCAGGTTGGATGGGGCTTTGAGCAAACTGGTCTAATCAAAGGTGTCCCTGACAATGGCAGAGGGGTTGGAGATATGTGATCTTTGAAGTCCCTTCTATGATCACAAGACAGGTTTGGAGAAAGGGTGACTATTTCACAGCAGTGAAAAATCTATTTATCTGAATATGTTTACAGTGCTAAACAATCAGAACTGGATTCCAGCAATAAATCACTGTTTTAATTTAATTCAGTTTATAAAGTCTCATAGTTAAAGTTATAGCTTAACACTCAGTCAGGATGGTGAACAGTTGATTTCAGCGGTGATTTAATTCATGTTAAAAGAAGCTGAACCTGAGTGTGATGTGAAAGTGGCTGCTGTTTGGACTGGTTGCTTGCTCATGTACCCACTCATATTACTACACGCACAAAAAAAGAAGGAAACAAAACAGAAGAACACTTAACGTTCCTAAAGTAGTTTCCTCAAATTTCTCTGCAAACAATGTGAAATAACAACTTAATAATTTTGTATCTTAATCATGTTCAGTAAAGAAGTCCTTTAGATAATTGGCATTGCCTCTGTACTAGGCCAAACTTTCTTTTAAGTTACAAATACTCACAAAAGGTTTACATTATAAGGAGCTGCTTTGGAGATGTGCAGATTTAGTTTGTAAGTACAAAGTGAACATGCAAATTGCCTTATCTTGTGGGATTCACAAACAACCATCATTCAGATTGATTTAATACATAGCTTTTTATCTTTAAAAGTGTTAATTAGAAAATAGGGACAGTTCTCTGAGCACTTAAGAGTAATAAATAGATCAAAACAGCATCCGTGCTTCTGTGATGGAACTTCTGAAGACTTTATAAAGGGATTAAACCAATTGTCAAAAAGACCACAGTATACATATTTAATAGTGTTACCAAGCTACAATTACATTTTTAGGACTCTATTTGCTAAGCTTTTAAACACTCATTATACAATTAAAAAAAGAAAAAATAAAAAAAAAGGAGGGCCAGGGGAAGGGATTTTCAGAACACAAGCTCAAGCCCACATGGCTTGGGCTTCCTATGCCAGCAAGCTCTGCTCCAGGTCCAGAGTGACAAAGCTGTGCCTAAGGTACCTGGTTTTCATCTAGCATCAGAAGTCATTCAACCATCTGAGAAAAAAACCTTATGTAGTTCTGTCCTCTGTTTTTCCTCTGCTGCAGCAGTATGCGTAGGGAGAGGGGAGATGCCTACTGTGCCTGCATAGTGCTGCCTGACACCTGCCTATGTGGTCTCACTGTGGGCAGTGTGCCGAATTATGGTATGTGTGGATACTACCAATGGATATCCTTGACCTAATATATAAGTAAAAGATCATTCTTTCTGAGACTTAGAGATCTCTGTGTATTTAGCCACATCAATAGTGTTCATGGAATCAATAATTTCCTGTAATTCCAATAGTACATTATTTTGTGTATTTATTTCTGTAAAGAGAGTTGGGTTTGTTCAGCCTGTAGAAGAGAAGACTCTGGGGAGACCTTAGAGCAGCTTCCAGTGCCTAAAGAGACCAACAAGAAAGCTGGATAGAGAGGGATTTTTTTACAAAGGCACATAGTGATAGGACAAGGGGGAATGGTTTTGAACTGACAGAAGGTAAATTTAGATTAGATATAAGGAAGAAATTCTTTACTCTTCTGGTGGTGAGGCATTGGCACAGGTTGCTCAGTGAAGCTGTGGCTGCCTCATTCCTGAAAGTGGTCAAGGCCAGGCTGGATGTGGCTTTGAGCAACCTGGTCTAGTGGAAGGTACCCCTGTATTTGGCAGTGGGGCTGCAACTAGATGAATTTTAACATTTCTTCCAGCCCAAAGAATGATTCTATGATTCCTATTATTGCCCAACAAGTTCACACTGGATGAGATCAAAGCCATCAGCTACAATAAGTTGTAAGGATGAAAGCCAAAATGAAGTGTCCTCTTCAATATATGAAACAGGCCCAGCTTCCCCAAGATCTCCTTGTTGATCATGTTCTCCAGGCATCTGATGACCACAGTTGCCTCTTCTGGACCGTCTCTTTTTTCTCTGTGTCCCTCTTGCTCTGGGGGCCCAGACTGGGTGGAATACAAGAGTGGCCTCACCATCCTGAGCAGAAAGGGTTGATAGCCTCCCTCTATCAGTAGATCACTGTGTGGGTTGCCTATGGGCTCCTCCTACAAAGTGAGGAGGAAGGTGAACAGGTAGAGTGGGTTTTCTTCATTAGCTCTGTTTATTTTCTGTGTCATTATGGCCCTGGGGGACCCGGTAGTGGATAAGCATTGGTTCTGCTAGGTGCTGTACAGGCACAGAAGAAAATGTCAGTTGCTGCTGTGAAGAGCTCAGTCTGCACATGTCACAGGAGGCAACAGATGGTACAGGCTGACGAGATAGTATGAGAGGAAATGAGACAATATTTATAAACATGATAGACAGCAGTCTCAGTACATGAGTAGCCAAGACATTGTCAAGGTTTTCTGCAGGCATCATAGGAGAGGTTTTGGAGCTGAGCAGAGAAGTGGTTTTGCAGCTGCTTGCAGGAAGATGCTCCCAGATATGAGAGAAAGCACATAGGTGCTTGAGATAGAACAGAATTTTCATTGAAATTTGAATAATTAAGCATATTCATCAAGGTGGGGCTTGATGAAGTTCTGACTGGAATTAGAGGATTGCTGAGGATCGTGGCAGATGGGTTCAGTGACCCAACAGATCTGTCCTGGTTCCATTTCAGTATTTTTCAAGGGGATTTTGGTGGGTGTTTCTGAGAGTGTGGAGAAAAAGGGAACAGGAGGGAGAAAGCACAGAATCATAGAATCAGCTAGGTTGGAAAAGACCTTTAAGATCATCAAGTCCAACAATTACCCCAGCACTGCCAAGACCACTACTAAACCATGTCACTGAGGGCCTGATCTACACAGTTCTTGAACACTTGCAGGGATGATGTTTCCACCACTTCCCTGAGAAGCCTGTTCTAACACCTGATCATCCTTGCTGTGAAGCATTTTTTCCTGATATCCAATCTAAACCTCCCCTGATTCAACTTGAGGCAGTTGCCTCTTGTCCTATCACTTGTTACTTGAGAGAAGAGACCAAACCACACCTCACTACTGCCTCCTTTCAGGTAGTTGTAGAGAGCAGTAAGGTCCCCCTTGACCATTCTCTTCTCCAGACTAAACCCCCCCTTCAAGTTCCCTCAGCCTTTCACACTTGTGCTCCAGACCTTTCACCAGCTTTGTTGCCCCTTTCTGAACCTGCTCCAGCACCTCAGTGTCTTTCTTGTAGAGAGGAGCCCAGAACTGAACCCAGGATTCGAGGTGCAGCTTCACCAGTGCCAAGTACAGGGGATGATCACTGCCCTGGCCTTGCTGGCTATGCTATTTCTGATACAGACCAAGATGCTGTTGGCCTTCTTGACTGCTTGGGTACAAGCTGGCTTGTGTTCAGTGGCCGTCAATCAGCACCCCCAGGTCCTTTTCCACTGAACAGCTTTCCAGCCACTGTTTCCCAAGACTGGAGCCTTGCATGGGGTTATTGTGGCCCAAAGGCCACAACCAGAACCTGACACTTTGCCTTGTTGAACCTCATACCATTGGCCACAGCACATCCATCCAGCCTGTCTCTGCACCCTCTGCAGAACCTCTGTATCCTTCAGTTGATCAACATTCCCAGCCAACTTGGTGTCATCTTCAAAATTACTAAGGGTGCATTCTGTCCCCTCATCCAGATCATCAAAGACATTAAAAAGCACTGGCCCTAGTGACTGATCGCCAAATAGATGTGATGCCATGGCTCTGCCATTTAGTCAGTTTCCAGCCTAACAAAGAATCCTCCTATTCAGGCCATGAGCAGCCAATTTCTCCAGGAGAACACTGCAGGAGACAGTGTCAAATGCTTTATTTAAGTCCATATAAACAATGTCCATAGCCTTTTCCTCATCAACCAGGTGGGTCACCTTATCGTAGAAGGAGATCAGGTTGGTCAAGCAGGACCTGCCCTTCAAGAACCCATGCTGACTGTGCCTGATCCCTCTGTTTCCTGCACATGCTTTATGATCTCACTTAGGATGATCTGCTCCAAGACCTTCCCTGGCACTGAGGTCAGGATGACAGGCTTGTAGTTTCCAAGGTCTTCCTTCCTGACCTTTTTGAAGAGAGTTGTCACATTGTCCAACCTCCAGTCCTCTGGGACCTCCCCACTAGACTAGGACTGCTGATAAATGATGGAGATTGACTTGGTGAGCTCCTCTGTTGCCTCCTTCAACACTCTTGGGTGTAACCCATCTGGCCCCATAGACTTGTGTATGCCTAAGTGGAGGAGGAGGTCACTAACCATTTCTTCCTGAATTGTGGGGACTTCAGTCAGCTTCCCATCTCTGTAACCTGTGAGGCAGTAGCTCCTTATTCAGCATCATCTGCAGGACTCAGTTGTGCAGTGGGGTAGCACATGTGCCCTGGGTTTCCTCACCATACTGCAGCAGGGTCCAGCCTGTCTGGGTAGTGTCATTATCACAATCTCTGTCTTGTCAACTGAATAGCATGGTAGTACTTTTAGCCATGTAAAAATGCAACATCTGTGGTGCAGTGTTGTATATGGTTGTGTTAAATGGGGTGGATTAACATGCGAAAACCTGCATCCTAATTCTGATGTAAATGCAAACTGGGTATTATGTAGCTCTGGCTTTGAAGCTCTCTAATGTTTATTTCAAAGTAATAATAGCCTCAATAGTGTTCAAAGAACTGTTTGGTTTGGATGTAAAATATATATTACATAAACTAGTTTTGTAGCTGTCTGTATACCTAACTTTTTAAACTCTTGTGTCTGGGGTTCATTTTCTTGAGCTTTCTTTATCTCAGCTCCTGCTCATGACTTTGCCAACTTGGAGCTGTTTTCCTTCAGATTTGTTGCCTCTGTTCATTCTAATGGAATGGGAGTAAGGTTCCTACCCTATTTTCTTTTTTTTTTTTCTTTCTGGGGTGTGGAAAGTAAAATGGGAAAGTGCAGATAGTCATAGAGGGGGTCTTTTCCATGTATGAGTTGGTTTTCCTGACTTAACATGTTCAGTTTCTATCAAATCAATATGAAATAATATGACCTAAGATGATACATCAGAAGCTGAAAATGACTCATAAAAATAGAAAATGCTAGTATATAGTAGAGAACTTGCTATCTGCACATTCATAGCATTAACCTTTGTAGCACAAATTCCAGCTTACATGAGGTCTGTTTTTAATAAGATGAATCAATTCCATTCCACTTCAAAGGGCAGAAGTTGCTTGTTCATATTACTAGTCAACAACTCAACACCATTTTTACTAACACTGCAGAAATAGAGAAACCTAGCACATTCTAATGAAAAGTGAACAATTGTTTGGAAACTTGATAGTGTGCTATAATACATTAGCTGAATAGTGGGCAGAAGCTGTGTTAAGAGAATTGACCTTTACATGCAATACCTTTTGAGAGGTAGGGAGGAAGAAATATATCACTAAGTGGAACAAGAAACAGAACAGAACAAAGTGGGACAGGAATTTTGACCAAAAGAGAAGATTATTTTTGGTAAGTTTTCAGATGAGAAACACCTACTTCTGGAAGCATTTTATAACCAGAACATTAAGCAATTCTCCCATGATTGCTACTTCATATAATAGTGTTTTATTGCTTTGCATTTGTCTGAGTATCAGAATAATAGTAATTTTTAACAATTACATAATGCTTTTAATCTCACAATAAATAAAAAGTGAATGAATATTACAGAACTTTCCACTGACTTCAGAGGGCTTTGAGTTTCCTATCATTCCCTTTCACAAATCTCCTTTATTTCTTGCCCTTGTCTTCAGATACTTTTTCCACTCTTAAAGCAGTCAGAATAAATGACATCACAGTTAGCAAAGACCAGTGAATAACACCAAGTGATAGCTAAAGTGATAGCTAAATTCATCAATAAGCCTTTTTAAGCTCCTTTGTCACCCAGGAAACCAACCTGGAAACTGGACATTAGGTGACTCAGGTAACTTCAGAACTGGAGGTTTGTTTAATTGATGTAACACAGAAATGAGCAACAAAATCATGCCTTGTTAACTTTTATATTTAGTGCAGTTTATTTTACAGCATCATTGTATTTTCAGTGTCCAGCTTATAATGTGTTCTTGTGTTAGAAATGCATTTCCTGCATTGTTACCATCATTGGGGAAGATGATGGTGTTGATGGTCAGATGGGTTGCACTAGGAATGGGGTGGTATGCTTGATCTTGGCTTGAACTTTCTTCCCTAATGTCATGTATGAGGTCATGCACTGCTTTGCTGTACCCAGAAGTGGAGCAGAGGGAGAGGGCTTGTGGGCACCAGTTGTGTCACAACTGAAGACCTGATAGCTGAGATGTGATCAGAAGTAGCTCTACAAACATTTCCTCTGGAAATCTGAAGATGCAACTGGCAAGCATTTTTGCCTTGGTTAAGGGTTTAGCAATGTGTGGTTGGAAAAGTCAACATTCAGCCAAGCAGTTCAATCCTACAGTAAAGAAGTAAATACTTGGGAATCTTGATATCCAATTTATTGTTACTAGGCTTCAGAGTTAATATCAAGAAAAATAAATATGCCGTTACACCCTACAATCTGCCAGGCCACACTTTTTTGCAAGATGATGAAGACAGCCCTTTTTCCATATCTAGACCACTAGCAGGGTCTGGAGTTTAATGCTTATAAGAGAAGTGAAGCTACTAATTTATAATCCTCCTGCAAACTTCTGCAACAAATTCCAGGGTTACAAAATTGCAGAATTCACAGGGGCTCACACAGTTTTAGGTCACTTAGTTCAGGAAGCATTTAAATATCCACTGAGTGTGGATAGCCATATCCAGTTACATTTCATGATGCCCGTGTATGATTTTTGGTTCTGTAAGTTCTTCTTTCATCAGTGAATATAACATTTTTTGATCCATTCAAACCTGAAACTCAGGGAACATGAACTCAAAAGCTGATGAAATTGTGCAATCCTCCCAAAAGTGAAACTGCTGCTGAGCGCCTGTGGCCAAAACAGCCCTTCTCCTTCCAGTTCATCAAGGACAGCCTTTCCTAGAGCCATGCCAACATTTCCTGCTTTCTGTTGCATCTCTTGGGTAAGCCCCATAAGCAGTGACCTTGTGACTAAATGCCTGCCAGATCTTCTTTCTGGCAAAAACAACTGCTACTCTTGGCACATTCAAATGCCTGTTCAAATTTTAGGAAGTCTTCTATGAGGTATTCATTTTATTTTCCTTTAGCAGTGGAGAAGCATTTCTCTAATAAGGAGAAATACTATGGAGTTACAAAATACAACTGGAGACCCTAGTGGGAGTTAGCTGCATGGGCTCTCATTTTGCACGCGTTCTTGATCTGTGATATTTTCTTTTAAAATATAAATGCCATCGTTCATGTAACCAGGAATTAATTCATTATAGTTAAAAATACAATTGATAATTAAAATCAGTGTATCTGTAAAGCTCTGCATTTACACTAGCCTTATGGATACCAGCTTATGTCTTCAAGATCTGGAACTAAGGGCCAAATCTTAAAATATGTATTTAGGGTATTTAAAATTGTACATAGACAAAAAGCGGGATTTTCAAAAGGGTAAATGCATATGTAATATTCTGGACTGATGTGAATGTGATTCTTACCTCAGAGGTGTTTTAAAGTAGTTAATGGGTTTTTTGCATAATTCACAATACTAGGCAAAGCTTGTTAGCCCCTTCCCAGAACAGACTGTTTGGATTTGTCTTATTTGTTTCCTGGCAATGAAAGATTTGAAAATCACACTTTGTGTCTTTCTGGCATCTAAATATATGGAAAAATATGGCCCCAGTTTCTTAAAATTTTATTTGGGAATTGGCATCAAGTTGCTTTTATAACAGATACTTTTGAGTATACACCTCTAACCCCTGCTTGCACCTGGCTATCTGGTATTTGGGAGTAAACAAATGCTCATCAGTCTATTTCTGTGAAGCAGGATCAGTGGGCAGCAGCAGTAGGACATTTACAGCATGAATAATGATAAAGAATTATTGGATGGGCAGGTTGGGTTTTAAAGAAGAATGAATCTCCCCTGTACAGATACAGGTGCTTGCTGGTGATGGTTATCACCACTGAGATTCCTCATGCAAAGCATTTAATATGATCCATGGACATCTTTCTTACATCTGCAGATGTAAAAATTGGATTTGTCTTTCTGGAGCATAATCTATACAGCACATAACTGATTTAAAATTAACCCTGTGGCAAAACAACAGTTTTACAGACTATACATTTTTTATTTTGTTTCTAGGTGGATGTTTTAAGAATAGAGACAGTTCTTGGGGAACATTATGACTTTGGTGTGGGCCACCAATTGACATGCCTTTGGTATTAATATTATTTAACATAATGTAATTGCATTAATACTGGCTAAGTGTATTCCTGTTCAAAACTTGTATTGATTGTTAACAGTAAAGCTGCGGCCTTTTAACACCAACTGTTGATTCATTGTCTGTGTAAGCTAAGAGCAAGGATAATTTATACTTGCCAAATCACTTAAGGAAAATTCCATGTACATTGAAATCTGCATATTCAGAAATATAGAGGGTAATTAGGGATAGGCTAAATATTTGCCCATTTCTCTAAGTCACAAACTTGGAATGAACTGGCTGGCTCAAGATTTTCTGATTGGAAGCAAAGTGTAAGATGAACCTCGGTCCTCCTCAAGTCATGATAAAATATTTCGTGATCTCATAACATTTCATGTTGGAGGAGGAAAAAACACCCAACAACCCAAACACAAAAAAACCTCCTAACCCTAAGTCTCATACTGTTTCATAACCTCACAAAAGGTTCCGTGCCTGCTTTTAAGTCAATAATAGAAAAGTTGATTACAAAGTCCTACCAAGTTTAGCAGAATGAAACCTATAGTACTGTATTGATATTAATGAGGTTTTCTTACTCAGTGATCTCGCAGTATAAAAGTTAACTGAGTTCTCTCTAAGCAGTTTTGCACCACACTGCAGAGCTCCGAAACAGAGATACAGTTCTTTCTTAAAACCCATGGGATAAGGAGAAAGCGTGAAGAAAGCATGTATGTTTATTTAACAGATTTTTTTTTAAATAAAAGTTTAGAAAAAGTAAATAATAAAATATACATATTGTGTCCGTGAATAAAAATTGGGACAAGAATGTTTGTTTAAGAGCAAATATTTGACCTCTTAATTTTATTTTATTCTTTAATATATACTTGAATATTTAAATGGTTTGTAGAACAAAAACCTAAATATTCACCCAGATACATCAGCACCTGAGTAGCTCTATGCACCTGTGTTACCTTACTGAAATAATTTGAAAGTGCAGTTTATCAATGCCCTGTTTTGGATCCTGTAGTGTGTAAGATCTTCCAGTAAAAACAAAGTAGCTGAAAAAAAAAAATTGCATTAATGTCATTATGCTGCATGCTATGGTGCTGTTGTTTCTTTCATGCTTATTTGGCTTTATTCTGGATGACCACTGTAAGATTCACCTTTGAATGTGTAGAATAATGGTTTATTTTTTTTGTTTGTTCTGGTTTCATTAATTTGTGTGCCAAGCTGAAGAAGCAATTGCACTTATACCCCCTTCAAGTGACATTTGATTCCTTCTATTTTTCTTCATTTCCCTAATATTTGCTATTCTTCATACATTCCTTCTCTCGCCTTTTCTTTTCTCATTGCTCAGACTCCTCTTGTCTCCCAGGACTGCACTTTGACACCCTTAAGCAGTGAATTGGTCTTTGCTTACTGTAGTACTCACATCAATCTTGTGGTTGTGGCTCTGGCCTTTGTTCGTCATTCCATAATAGTTTTCCTTCCTCCCCCACCTCTTCTCTCTTATCTGTCTTTTAGGAGAATAATGTCTTTCAAAACTTTAGTGAGTGGGAATAGCAGTGTCTATGAAAATTTATTTGCTGTGTAAATACACCAAAGCTTTTTCTTCATAGAGGCCACCCACATTGCTGCATGTTCTCAGAACATCTTATGTTGTTTTTCTGGGCAATGGAACCTCACATGTTTTGCTAATTTTGTTGAGTAAAGATGTGCTCAGGTTGCTGATGTTTTCATCTGCATTTGGTAAAAATGAAAAGAAAAAGTCAAGTGGTCTCCTATGTCACTTACAAGTAGGAGGGAGCTTCACTTGAACATTGCACTCTGATTTCTCTTGCTGATTTTGTGCAAATTCTGTGCAACCTTTGTGTTGGCTACTCTTTGTATAAGGGCAGGAGATGTTTATTCCATGTACCATCTCTGGGCTGCCATATATTTGACTGAATGTCTGAGAGGTCATTTTGAGAGGATTTCCAGGAGGAAACCTGGCTGATGGGCTGCATTTCCCTCTTAATGACATGATTTTTTTACACTTTCTACTGTGTAGTTTTTCCATGTGGCAAAATGGCTTGGAGTAAGACTGAGAAATCTGCTAGTAACTTTATCTTCCATAGCCTTACTCCACAGAAGTGTATAGGCATAAACACCTCTTTAAACATGCAAGGATTGGTAAATTCAGTGGGGTATTCATATCCTTAAAGTTAACCTCTCTATACTTAAGGGCTACAGCAATGCTCTATATCTGGCTTTCAGCCAGCATCCTGAATATTGTTTATAGAAGCTATCACTACAATCTAGCCACAAAAATTGTTCCAATTATTTTTTTTTAAACTATTTCCAACAAAGACACAGGGAAACCTATTCAAAACAACATTCAGTCGCTTGACACTTCACTGTCTGCCTTACAGTAATGAACTATATTTAGTGTGGTCTTGTTAGGACACAGTGCCTCCTGAAACCTGAAGTTTAACAGAGATGAAACAATTTTGTTTGTGTAACTGAGCAGGAAGTTATTATTAATCTCATCTTCTTCAGGTATAACTTGCAAGGTCTTTCTATTCTGATCAGCTTTCTTGAACACAGTATGCTGATGACTTACTTCAAGTCATTCATGTGGAGATATACCTACTACATACGATGAAACAATACAAAGCAGATCAACTGCTTATAATCTAGTTTGGTCTTTTCATTTACAGTTGTGCCCTGAGTACAGCTGTTTCATAGAATTTTATACATTTTGCTTTTAATTTTGCTTAGCTTTATAAATATAAGATTTAAGCTTTGTTTGCAGCTTCAGTGAAATTACTAGTCCCACCTCCAAAGCATAGGAAATCAGATACATATATTTTTTTTTTCCTAAGTCTGAACTATATTCAGGGAGTAAATGAATCCATTTTAAGTCAAAACTTATTTGCTACAAGATTTCCATGAGAAAATGCCAAGTGGTGCCAGTTTCACTCCAAACGTTACAGGTACTTTCAGTCATGAATGGATCTGATTTAGAAGTGTGGGATAAGAGCTTTCAATGAACTATCATGAGTTCAGTAATGCCAGGACATTACAAATTGAGACTTTTCTCAGTTCAGGTATTCTATCCTGTGATCAATTCATCTGTGGCACGACAGAGTAAAAGTATGTTGTGGCCTCTTTCTTCTCTTGGATTTAGGGATTTGAAAACATTAAAAAAGTTTATATATAATTTGTAATTATCTTTACTTGAATAGGTCTTAGTATAGCATCCTATTAATTCATGATCATATCTTCAGCTTGAAATATACACAATACACTCTGATGGACTCTAAAAAAGACACTCAGCTTTCTGCTGTGGTTATTACTGGGAAACACTTTGGATAAGTTATAAAAATTCCTCTGACAATGGTATTTCTCTTGGAGGACTCCAAATGTACAAACCCTTCTCAACTGTTTTGTGTTTCCACATATAAGTGGGTCCAGAAGAGAGAAGTACTTGAAATACTGTGTGCAGTTCTGGTGTCCTCGTCATAAAAAGGACATGGAACTGTTGGAGGAAGTCCAGAGGAGGGCCACAAGGATGATCAGGGGACTGCACCTCCCGTATGAAGAAGACAGGCTGAGAAAGTTGGGGCTGTTCAGCCTGGAGAAGTCTATGTGGAGACCTCATAGCAGACTTCCAGTATCTGAAGGGGGCCCATAGGGATGCTGGAGAGGGACTATTCCTTAGGGACTGTAGTGATAGGAGAAGGGGTGATGGGTTTAAGTATAAACAGGGGAAGTTCTTTACTGTGAATGTGGTGAGGCACTGGAACAGGTTGTCCAAAGAAGTGATAAATACTCCATCCCTGGCAGTGTTCAAGGCCAGGCTAGACAGAGCCTTGGGTGACAAGGTCTAGTGTGAGGACTCCCTGCCCATGGCAGGGGGGTTGGAAATAAATGATCTTAAGGTCCTTTCCAACCCAAATCATTCTATGATTATATGGGTTTGCACATAGGATGATGCTGAAATGCATTTTTGTGTCATTTTATCATGACCAAAATCTAATTCACTTCTGTCTGTTTAGGTTTTACATTGTTAAAAATAGAAAATATTATTATTTTTTAGTAAAGCTGTCTCTATGTAAACAAATGACTGGAAGATAGGGCCTGAATTTCTTTCTAGAGTACATGAAGGATGTATTTGTTCATCCTGTTTCCATATATCTTTGGCAGGGAATTTTTTGGCTAAATATAAAAGGTAATGAGAGGGTTGTAGCACAGTAAACTGTTTTACTTAGATTTCAGATTGAACAGTGGATATTTTGCAATCCATGTATTTATATCTGAACCTTGAATAACATAGTTTGTATTGCTCTTACCCTTCATTGAAGTGAATGCTTTGAAAATAATATGTTGGCAAATAGTTTCCTTTTCTTTCTTTTTTTTTTTACCCCTTCCTTTTTACCCTGTACTCCTTGTACTCTGCAGCTGCCTAATATGTAACAAGCAAAACTAGATTATTGCCAGCACTTGCAGAAACAATGTCTATTGCTTTTGGTTTAATTTCTTAGGAAAGAAAGAAAGAAATAATTTTCAAAATAGATATTACAGTCAGGGGATGTGTTTTATTGGATGACATCAGTATTAAGAGATAGAGATTTGACACCTCCAAATTATGATGCCTTTGCTATTTTTTAATGTATTAGCACTAGTGGTAGATTGCATTAAAATTGCCAGTAAAGTTTATTCAAGATATGTTAAGCATTTGCTTTAGCTGTTAACATCAGAATAGGAATGTGCAATTTTTGTTCACATTAACAGTGCATTCAATCTAGTTGTTATTGTAGTGTATTGATTTAGTTTCTGGAGCTTATCTGGATTCCTGGAAAGACTTGGTTTCTTTCTTTTCCATGGTTTTAGCTATCTTCATAGCTTTATGGGGACTCCTAATCCAACAGTGGGATGAATGAGCATCCACTTATTAATTTATTCAAGTTTTTTATCCTACTTTTTTTGTCTTTTCTTACATTATTTTCTTGAAAGCTT
>NC_047530.1:76219355-76264355 GCF_012275295.1 Melopsittacus undulatus
CCAAGCAGTTGTGTAAGAGTGTGGCTTGTCATCTTTGGAAGCATTACTGTGGTGTGGCTGAATAATAGCGGTTTATTTCCTTAAAATATGTGACTGATAGACGCAAATATGCAGTATATTCAGAACAAAAGGATTTAGTAATTCTTGGGCAGCACCATTCAAAAGTGAAAAATGCTGAGAAGGTGCAGACAGACATGGTGTGGCCTAGCATGTCTACAGGACTATTTTTTATGGTACCAAGTGTTGTAGTTACTTTGACTCCTGAAATGAACATTATTTAGTCATGCGGGAAATCCTACTGAAGTCTGTGAAATTATTTATGAAATAGGCATGTGACTGCAAAGTTTGGTGATTTAGTGCCCCAGTCCTGAATGACATGTAAATTATTGTTAATAAGGTTTGTTTTCTGTTCCTGTGAATGAAGTAAGGCCCTAATACCCCTCTCACATTGGTGACAATGACAGCAGTACTAGAGCACTAGTGGCTGTTAAAACACTGATCCACTGACTTGATTAACAAATAGTCCTGATTCTTTGAACTGACAATTGATACAGAAAGCCAAACATTGCTCATATCTTGGTCTGAATAAATAAGGAATGTTAAAGTGGTGCATATGGTCCTTCAGGTTCTTTAGTAACAAAGACTAGATAAAAAAGAGCAAGTTTGGAAGTACATGATCTCTGTAGGCTTATAGATCTGAAAGTCTGCACATATCCAGTCGCACCTGGTTATCTTCATTACATTTCTGAAAATTAGCAAGAATTTTGTTGGAAAAAGATGTGGCACTTTTTATTTTCCTCTTCACTTTTTTCCCCTCATCCCCTTTTTTATTTTTAATTTTTATTTTATTCTGGCTTGTGGAAATTTAACTTAAAATAATTGTCAAATAATACTTCCAGAGCAACCAATTTGGTTCTTACAGACATAATTATGAAAAAAAAAACCCTCAAACCAAAACCAACCCCGAACTTGTACGTTTCAAAATAGGTACTATACACTGCAGGCATGCTTCATGCCTCCTTCTATAAATGTCCATGATCTTTAAAAGAAGCATTTAGGTCTTGAGGTTATTTAAAGATTCTTTATTTTTTTCTTGTCTTTTAGACTTTATTTAGCTATGCACGATACCACCATATTCAGTTTTTTTTTCATAATAAACATGTCTAGTCAAAGAAAGTATTAATGAAGCAATTCCCCAAATAAAACAGCCCATCATATCTGAGTTGCAGCAGAGAGAAAGTGTGGTCTTTGTAGTTTAATCAAGATCACAAGACTTGTTTTGAGCGTCTGTCATCTTTAATTTTACGGCACTTCATTTCAGAGTGGGACTGCCAGGGTCACATGCAATTAAAACACAGGCAAGATTTGTCTTGTGAAATCTTAACATAAAAAGTAATGTGTTACTCTATTTTAACTTTTCTACTGAACTCTGTGAACTCACTAATTACTTTTCCCCCTCTTGTCACCTTTTTGATATGACATGTATTTTATAAAGGAGATAGAAGTTTGGATTTTTTTTTTCTATCATGCATATGATTGAGGATAACAAAATTAAATGAAAGAAAAAGGGAAATGTATTTTTCAGAAATACATTTTTAGAAATATCTGAACATTACTGCTTCAATTACAAAGGGACCGGAGGATCAAATTCTAGAAAATAATTATTAATCTGCTTAACTAGGGCAGGTAGAAGCGTAATAGCAGACCAGGGATTTTAGTGAGGCCAGTCACACAAACTAGAGTTCATTATCTTGAGTGGGGTGACAGGGGAAGGGTAAAGGGACTTTAATGTGGTGGGCCATGAGAAGCACTAAAACCCAGTATCTATGTAGCTCCTTTATAGCTGCAGCCCAGTGGCATCGTTGTGATCAGTAAATTGCATGGACCCTTATTAACCTTATTGATAAGGAGCTTAGGAAAGTCCCATTCAGTCCAGAATATATTCTTCTTTTTGTTCTCCTGTCTGTCTCAGTTTGCAATCCCAGTCTCTTTGTACAGAAATCCTTTATGTTGCACCTCAAAATTCTGTGCAAGTACTCTGCTCATTTAACTTGGAGCAGGGGAACTGTAGAGCAGAAAGGGTTGGAGTACACATGGGGCCATGGGCCTATTTAAATATAGCTGGGACACCTGGAGAATGTTTGAAAAATTTCTTTTAAAGAATCTTTTATATTGTTCTTCTTTCTGTGCAGCTGGGGTCTGTAGGGATCAGGGGATTATTTTTGATACCTGTCTAAAAGAGTTATGTCTACACTGATTCCCATCCCTTGCTACTAATTAACCTTATTGTATACAGGAAACTGTCTATTTAATACCTGCATTCTTTCTGTAATGCCAAGTAAAATGAAATCTAGTGTGAAATCTAGTTAGCATTTGCCTTTTTGAAGTCATTTTTGAGTTTCCAGTTCGGGTGACTGTGACCTCAAAACTGAAAGCTATAAAAATAGTCCCAATTTCAGCTCAATGGGAGTTTCTTGAAGATTCCCCATTCACCTGGACTTGCATGTGTATTAAATTGCCTATCTCAGCGCTTAATATTGTTTTCCCAGGAACCATCTATTTCTGGGTCATTCATAGCCCTGCAAAGCACATATGTTCCCGCAGTTCCTCCTAAGTAAAGAAGTCTCCTCCTTCCTGCTAGAAAGATCACACTTTGGCTGTTTCAGTGTACAGAGACTTATAAAAATTTAAATAGCAATGGGAAAAACAGATACATTAAGGAAAACAAGAAACAATGTTTTAAAAATGTCACCAATAAATGCAGAGGATGGTAAGGGCTAGCTAGGTGACCAAGATGAACTTAAACTGCAAAATGAAAGACAAAAATGTGGCTGATGTACCATTAAAGGACATTTAAAGCCTGTTGAACAGCATTGATTTTGATTGTGTCTGTTCCAACATGCAAATATAGGAGTTATTACCATACAGTGTGATCTCTGCAGAGAATAGTGACTAAAATAAATTTTCTCATGTATTCGATGAGGAAGTGTTCTCCTGGACATTGTAAGGCTGAACTGAGCCCTGTGGCCCTGCTTTCTCCACAGGTCGCTGACTGCATCCCTGCTGAAACAGGGACCAAAGGCAGGGTTTGATTTTTGCAGGAGATGGGTTCAGTTTCTGAAAGAAGACTCAGATCAGGTGACTGAGTCATTCTGCTGGGGACAGGCCAGCTGCATGAACTTGGCAGTCCTTAACAACAAAACCCTTAAGAAAGGGACATAGTACTAAATTTGCTTCATTCAGTGCAAAGTGATGATATCAAGAACAAAGCTAGTCAAAACAATACAATACAGCAGTACAGAAAAAAAACCCAAGGACAACAACAACAATAAATAATACCTTTTTTAATACTGACTGTGCACCAATATTGAAAGCATGTATACTAAAGCAAGGTTGGAAGTGCTTGTTTGATATGTTAGTACTAAAGCTCAGTGGAAACACTGAAGGAATAGAACAATGATATCATCAGTTGTAATCTATTTGGGAAGAATGAGAAGTATTTTTTCATTCCTGCTGGGGCTTGTTAGATAGCTTGGCTTTCTGCTTGGTGGCAGAAAGTCTTATGGGGTTGAAGTATGGAATGTGTGTAGGTGTCCATCCCTGTGGCTGAGTGGCCACAGTGAGGATCAGAGATTTTGTCTCAGGAGCCTGGAAGGTGTCTCTGGAATCTTCTGTATAACTAATCCTCAGTCAAAGGGAGAGAATTTTTTTCATTTGTTATTTCCCTTCAATTTCCTGTATTTTATACTTATTTATATTTTACACCATTCTTGAGAAAATGCATTTCTTGCAGTGCAGCCTTTTGAAAACCAACAGAAATAATCTGGCTTGACTATAAAAGATTTTTTTTTGTTATTATTGTTATTTTTAATTCTGCTTTTCCTACTAAGCTTCTCTGCAAAACAGCTAGAAATTTTCATTTTCAAAACATTAGTACAGCAAATTGCCATCTTTCTGTGCACTGCATTCTCTATGTACTCATCATCTGAATGATTCCAGATCACTCTCTGGCAGCGTGAATCACAGCATGCCCTCATGCTTGCCTCTTTTTCAATTATGTCTAAGAGGAAGACTGCTGGAGACCCATTTTTTCATCTTGCACAGGACCCCAAAAGTGCCAGATTTCATTTAAATATAATATTATGACAGTATGATAAAATGGATGTTAACAGGACACTGACTAATATGATCCATAGAGAAATGGTAGAACAATGCAATATTGGACAGATTGTATTACTAATGTGCATTCAATGGATACAAAATTCCCTTTATAAAAAGGGTCCAAAGATTTAATCCTTAGATCATATGATCCTAGTTATTGTTCTAAGATATTCTGCCGAAGCACTGAAATTTTTTGAATTCTTAAATGAAATACATGTATTTTATTTTATCATAGGGCCACCTATATGACTCCCAATTTACTAATGAATCTTGGCATTCAAATGACTTATCAACATGTACTGCAAAGCATAAAAATAGATTAATGTAGCATACATTTCTTTGCATATAAATATGCACCTTCATATAATCTCAGTGCTGTCTAATTCAACAAAAAGTATGTCATTTCCTTCCCCTAGCAGGTTGAGTTAAAAATGAGCTAAATGTGTGAGAAAGCCATTACTGCACTAATGAAAAGCTCGATACCATTTGAATTTTTCATCGAGGGATATTTGTTCTGTAGCACACAGCACTAATATTTACTGTCACCAGTATAGTATGCACAGTAATTAAGGTACAGCCATCAGCATGGTGGATGTTAAACAAAGATGTTTCTCTGCGAGGTTGAACCCCTTTCACAGATATTTCACAGCCCTTCAAGAATTTTTAGGCTTGGTTGATGAAGTGATGGGGAGACAAAAAGGGTTGAAAGGGGTTTAGTGTCAGATACAGCCTCTATATCTACCTCTCTATGTGCCTTTATCACCAGAAAAATGGTGAAATTCATCTCAGGTCCTTACTGACTAGGCAGTGACTATGTAAGGAAAATCAGTACCACTGGAACTGCTCTTACTCTAGGAGATGGACCAGGGCTGTAAAAATCATTATCCTCAGTGAGAACATGGACAGTGATCTCACCTGCTTCATCTGTGGTGGCAGGATGCTGAGGGTGCTCTTTTTTTGAGCAATGCATAGCTGAGCAAGAGACCAATGTAGCAACACAGGGAGTTGGCTACCTCCCTCTTTCTTCCTCCTCTCACTTGTTAATAACATCAGAAGGGTGTCATGTGAAATTAACAACATATTAATTTTACAATAACGTCATGTATTTAATAATAAACTTGGGAGCAGTTGCAATTCTGGCTATAGTAACATATTCTCCTCTCCTGTCCATACAGGAGATGGGCTAGGGCTGGAGTATGACATTCAAGGGCAGGACTAGTTTTTCATCAAGTTACAGTCTAACATTTTCAGGAGACTTCTTTCCATAAGCACAGTCTCTTTAGAGGGCATCAGAAAATCTGGAATGTGCCAAATATCCCGAGTGATCCATATTTTTCCTGCCAAACTGTCTATCCATTTTGACAGTGTTCTCCCATGCTCTCTTTGCTCCTACTGCTTAGTGACACAGGACACATCTGGACTCCTTTTGACACAACCTGTCCATGGATTCCTGGAGATAATTGTCAGACCCATCTGCTATTTTGTATGTGTACCTGTGTTTTGACAACTAGGCATGGTATAAGTCTAAATAAGTAAATCAGAGATGCATTCAGAGCTATCTAAACCTCAGGAGCCTTTGGCATGTTTATGGTCAGATGAACTTCTGACAAATCCCACACATTCCTCATCATTAGGTGAGCAAAGAAAATCCCAAGACTTGACTGTGTGGCGTCTGTCACCCATGCTACAGGAGTCCAAAAGGAGCAGTTTCTAATAGCAGAAAATTTGCCTACCCTCCCTCTCCACATTATGCTTGGCAAATGGCCTGAGACAGATGCACACTTGCTTCTTAATTAGGTGCTTTTTTTCCTTTCTATCCAGTAAGTTCTGGTTGCTTCCATAGGAGAGCTACAGGAAAGGCAAGAAGCACAACTTGTGACTCCAGTAGCCTTGCAAAGCACACTTTTACTAAGTCAGAAAAAGGAATCCCAAACTAATATATGAGTGACAGATTCTTTCCCCATTGAGACGTGTTTGGGATCAAATGTTTAAAATCTTTTATGAATGAATATCCAACTGTACAGATAAGATGAGGATTTTAAAAGGTTTTGGCCTTCACAAGGTAAAATCCATGGTCTGACTGTGCTGAAACTATTTGGGATATGAAGTAATTAAAGCCTTATGTGAATAAATATTAATTTCTTCAACCTGGAAAAGCTTTTTAGATCATTTCTTGTGATGCCAGCCATTGAAGGTGCCTCAGCAAAGCATGCAGCACTGTCCTGGCTGGGTCTGCAAGCAGGATCTCAAGGTTCACCTTTCTTTACTACTTTTTTTCAAAGCAATATTTTCCTAACAAGTATTTGCTGATGATTTTAGGGAAAAATGTATTGCTTCTGAAGTAGAGCCTTCATCTTTCTTTGCATTTAATAAGACCACAACATTCTCTAGCAGCACCTGTTTTCTTGTAGGAAAGACCCAATTTGTACAGGTAGGCTATCCAAAAACCAAGTATTGTTCCATAGTAACGCGGGTCATATATATTGGCAGAAAGTGGAAGAGTAAATTTATTTTAGGCTCTTTTTGCTTTAATACATTCCATGTCCCTGACCCCCCTGCCCCTGTATTTGCCTAGTTTTCTTAAAGACATTTGGGGTATTATTTGAGAAACCAATTTATTGAGGATTTATACTGCAGGAACAGTATTTCCAAAGAGGTTCATATATACAAGCTGTGTATGAGGAAAAATTATAGCAAAAAGAGAGTGAAAAATAAGGGCAAACTGAGGGTCTGGATACAAGCTCAGGTGGAAGGTATTTAGAGGCACAGAGAAGCATTTCTCTCCTTCGTCTATAGCTGGGACTTCTACTTGACAGAACAAAGCTGACTTTAATTAGGGAAAAAAACAGTTTTCTGTGTCAGTTTCTGCTCTGTTTCTTCTATAAAGTGGAAAAAAAGTCTCTGTCCTCTCTCATTCATTCTTATACCCTGTCCAGCAATCACAGAGAATGAGTAACTTGTAAATCTGAGAAATTTTTTGTCAGTGCTTGTGCTGAGTCTGCTTAAGCCACTTAAAAGGCCCAACTTTTTAATCTATTAGCTGGAGCTAATGCGATCCGTGATGGACTCTTGAGAATTGGTGAGTCTTTGTCCCAGTGCCAGGGGTGTTCTGATGGTAGAAGAGCACGCTGGGCAGGAGAGTGTGAACCCAGTAAATGCACCAGGTCTTGGTTCATAGCCTTGTGTTTCAGGGAGGATGACACATTGTCCAGTCAAGGAAATGTTTTGATTTCCGAGCCCATTCCTCCCCCTCTTACCTCCATTGTTTTGGGAAATGAGAAAAATATATAAAAGCAAGTTATTAATAAAACATCTATTATACCCGTGGGACAGAGGTCCTTCCTTATTGGTCAGATGACATGTTTATTGTTGACATCTCTCTTTTCTCTGAGTATGCACAGAACCCTGAAATCCTTTTACATTTTTAATAAGATTATTTCTTTTTTCAATCTAGTGCAAGAAAACCGCATCTGCAATATGCATAATACTCTCAAAAACTGCAGCACCAGAGGGAAAATATTGCCAATGTTTTTGGCTATCTACACTTCAAAGAGACATGATGTAAAAAAGAATAGTACTACCATTCTCAAGAAGGTGCTTGTATTTTGCTTCTTAGGGCACGTTTGTTTAAGGTAGCTGCCTTATCTTTCAGTTCTCACATTTGAGGTGAAGCATGTCATAAGCACAAAAGGAAAGTCAGTTTGCTTTCCAACCAGCAGCACTTGGGAAACCTGGAATAACCAATATTATTTTGTTGTTTTGTTTGAACTCAGGAGTCTTATGGAGAAGGGTAATAATCAGTTCTATGTTCCTGCAGTGCTGCATGGCCTGAAACTGTGCGGAATCTGTGAAATTGCATTTGGCTTACAGCTAAATGTGGATCCCAAGCTAAAAAACAGTTATTTGTATAGCATCACCTAGGTGCTTCATGATCAGCCAATGATGATGCAGTCTTAGACTGCAGCTGTCTTGAGGAAGCTGATTCACTGTGTAGGACCCTAGCCCACCTTGTAGTAGATTCCAGGTCCATGTGCCTGAGCCAACATAGGATTCATTTGAATTTTGCAACGTCAAAAAAAAAGAAGGCAAAAGCAGTCTTTCCCATGAGTGTCCTGTGGGTAAGTCAATATCACAAATACTGCAAGGGGCTCAGAAACTAAGGTGAAAGTGGTTCGGGCAAGTACTAGAACCTTCAATCTGATCACCACAGAACTTATTTTCTTCCCAGCTTTCCATGCTTACACAATACAAAATCTGTCACAGTGTGGAACTTTCTGGCTATTGCAAAGTGTCAAAAAGCTTTGATTTGGATTGTATTTTGGACTTAGAAGACAGGCTTTCACCACACCAACAGCTAAGGAATTGCTGTTAACCATTGGCTCTACAGAGCAGTGTTCAGTGGAACGAGAGCTAAAGTGCACACATGTAGGTGGTTTTGCTTTGCTAAGCATATACATTGTGTATGCTAGAGGTGGATATGGCATGCGTGTTGTCTTTGTTGTTATTATACATACAAACACATTATGATTAATCTCATGGGGAGTCTGAAACATCCCTCAGTAGCTACTGCTCTCAGTGCTTTGAGTCATAGCACAGGAACAGACCTGAGCAGTCTTCCCACCTGCCTTCTCTCCTCTTGCTTTGGCTTGCAGCACAGGATCAGGCTCAGGCAGTTTCTTCCCACCCTGCTTTCCGTCCTCTTGTTTCTGCCAGGGTTGTGTGGCTGAAGCTGCTGATGCAAATCTGCACAGCTGCATGGTGAGATAGCCACAAGGGAGAAACTAGCAATACTGATATATTCCCTATATAGACCAGAAGTAACATTTAATTCCCCAAATTCCCTTGTGAATCTAGTCTGTGGGGAGCACTAGGGACAGTTCTTCAGTGAAGAGGAGCAATCTGTTACAAACATATTACTTAATTCTTTTAAGAAAAGGAGATTAATAATGAAAATATTAAGGACCTTTCACCTTGAATACTTAGGGTTTTGTTTAAAAGGGCGGACTGGATACACAGAGCATCCAGTGAAAGACAGAGCAAGTTATAAGAGGTGTGGCAGATCTTCCATATGAGGGAAAGTTAAACTGATTAAGAGACAGATGAGAGGTGATATGTTAGTAGTATATAGGAGAGTGAATTGCTGGAAGAGGTCAGTCAGACAATCCTATTTAGCCTTTCCCATAAATCAAGAGCAAGTGGGGTGCTATACAGTAACACTAAAAGCTAATGAATTTAAAAGTGATAGAAGTAAAATATTTTCTTACATGGTACATAATTAACCTGGAAAATCCATCAGATACCATTAAGACAAAGAGCCTGGCAGGATTAAAAATGGATAAAAAGTGACAGAAACTACCTGAAGATAGAAATGTATACTGGGTGTTCAGCCATGTACTTAAAACCGTTTGCTCCCTGGGGCTACAAAGAAACATCCACTGTGGGAAAGCTAGATGTGAAGATTGGATTTCTTGCACCTTTGACACTGCAGTGGGTAGACTGGAGGCTGAGCAATGGACCAGTTGAACTGCTTTTAATATGGTTGCTTTCATTTTCCAGAGCAGAGGGCACACCTCCATGTACCCAAAATTGCAACCAGAAAACACTGAAAAAGGTTCTGAGCTGCTTCTTTGAATGCTTCTGAGTTTTGAGACAATATAGAAATTACTGGTGGCTAGATAGTTGTTCCTTTTGTCTTCCAGACATTCAGCCAAGAAACGTATGGATGGGAGATGAGCAGAAGAATTGTATTTTGACACAGGTGGAGGAGAATCTAGTGAAATTTATTAGTGCCTTTTATTAACTCAAATGTGCTCTAAAGTGCTAGTGTTTTGGGGGTAATTAACTGGCATGCATTCTGAATATGCAGAGTCTTATAATTCTTCTTAAACTTGTTAAAATGCTGTCAGCTTCTACTGAAGGGGTAAGATATCCCCCCAGGTTTTACAGTGTGTATCTTTTGGAGGTGCGTGGACAGCCTGCTTTTCTGTGTGATGGTGGGTTGCCTTCATTTCTGAACTATCTCTGAGGGTTTAAGAGTAAACTTCAGAAGGCCTGCAAACTTCACCATGGTGAAGAGTCTGGAAGGTAAAGTTTTACTAGTTCCTGTTTACTCTGAAGTTACGCTGCTCTTGAGTTGCAGAGACGTGCAGTGCTGAGTGCCTATAACAACCCATATACTGGATTATACGAGTGAATTCAGAGGAAGCAAGGGTGAAGAATATAAAGTTTCTAGAAAAAAGAAACCCAAACAAAACAACAAAAAAATGAAGCTGACTAAAATTAGCACTAAAATGCAGTGCTCTTTTTTGACATGGCTGGCTCTGTGCCTCAGTTTCTCACACCACCAGTGCGAGAACACCAGTTCTCATGTCTTGAGTTTTGAGGGCAGATCTTTTTGACTTCAATATATGATTTGGGTGAAAAACTAAAGTGAGGGCGCATGTCTTATATTCAGTGTGCAACCAGATCTTTGTAACAAGGATCTCTAAGATAAAAATAGTCATTAATTCCCATAGTATTTCAGGTATGTTTGGAAGTACGCAATTGTTGGGTGTAGAAATAGTGTGCAATATGTAATGATAGAGTATATTCATTTGCTGTGATAACACAGGGTGAATTGACACAAGAATGAGATTTCTGCTTTGGTAGCATCCTGCAAGCATTCAATCAGTGAAGCCTGCTAGTCAACAAAGGCTGTAGCACTTGAGAAGTGAAGGATTTGGGTATGCTCAGCCTCAGCAGGCAGCTTACTGGAGGCCACTTTCTGGAGATTTTTGTAATTTGTTACCCTTGGTCCATAGGAAGGGTTGTTTTTTGTTTGGGTTTTAGATTTTATTTTTGAATTCTGAAGTGGATGCTAAGGAAGGTTCCATGTTCTCCAAAACAAGAGTTGCCCTGTGCCCTATTTATGCATCCTACAAAAATCAGAACTCGTGATTGAGACTTACATCTGTGATTATGCTCAGCTTGCTTATGTTCCATCTTTCCATTCTGAAACAGGAATGCAGTGTGAGGGAACCTGCTGTGCCATGATTATATGTGCATTCCCTGAGGCTTGTCTTTCAGCCTTTTCTGAGAATTAGCCGTGTAAAATCTTTACACTGCCTGATTACAGTGGTGATTGTGGTCCCAACTTACTTTCCAGCTCTCTTCCAAACTCCACCCATGGTAGTACTATGTAGTAATTGATTAGCTGAACTTCTCCCGTGCCTTGGGCTGAATGGCAGTCTTTGGAACTGTTGCAACATGGGGTGCTTGCAAAAACAGGCTGAATGTTACCTACACTGTAGCTGTCCTAGCATAGAATTAAAGAACTATTTAAATGCATGTTGCTCTTAATATATATATATATGTAAAGAAAAAGAGGGATGAAAATTTGTTCAAGGCTGTTCACATGTCCTACTTTAGCTGTAGCTCAGCAAGTCAGTCTGTCTTTCTCATCATTTACTCAGAAATTCTATTTTGCAGTTGAATTTCTTGAGTTAAAGCCTGACAATTCTTGCAAAAGTTTAAGATTCAATAAATTAATTTAAAAAATAATTACTTAGGGAGAAATATTTCTAGCTAGAAATGCCCTTTTCAGTTCTGTTACATGTCTCTTTCCTGTCTCTCTCCTTTATAGTAATCCCAGTTACTAGGACAGCTATCTTATCACATGAATTTGAGTAGAAGATACTCTGCATAGGGAGAAGATGCAGGTAAACAGACTGATTTTCAGGCATGTTTGTCTCTGATCATTTATTATAAATAGTGATAACTCCTTGCTTAAAGTACCTATAGTCTTTCTCAAATGAAGTTGGCTCCTGAGAAAAAGATCTGCAAGTCTAATTTTCACGTGCTAAATTTTAGCAAAGTTTGAGCAAAACTTTTACAAAGTCATAGCAAATACTCTTATAAGTAACCATTGGAAAAGCAATGTAGTGGTGATACAGACCCGGAGAATTGCTCATGCTGGATGGAGGCAATTTCTAAGTCCCTTCTGGGACTTAGAAATGCATGTGTCCAGCAACAAAGCAGTCTGTTGGGGCCCTGGTCTCTGAGCTTGGTTAGTAAATTGCAAACAACCTGAGCAGGAGGGAAAAAGAAACCCCACTGCACTTAGGGCTTGCAAATATTTTTTACTTTTTTTTTTCCCACTCTTACTGTCTTCCATCCAGCTGCTTTCTACCCTCAGGGGCTGATGGCAGGAGCTGTGGGGCTGGCTCTTTGACTGATGGTTGAGTCAGTAATTTTTCCCACTGAATTAATGTAGATATCAAAGAAGACAGGGAGAAGACTGTTCTCTTGGGGAAGGGAGCAGCTTGGCAGCAAAGCATGGATATTCCTTTCTGTTGTCAGGATGAGAAAAAGTAGGTATCTGCTATATAACCTAAACATATACACTCCTCTGGTGAGAGAAGCTTAAGTCCTTCCAAATCTGGCTATCCACATATCAGGCTTCTATCTTTAACAAAGCATTTAGTAGAGAAGTCAGCATATTCATACAGCATTTACATAAGGAACCCTTCAAAACCAAAGAAAGGCTTATGTGTCCAAAAGTTTGTTTCATTCCCACACCCACCCAACTCGCCAAACCAATTGATTTTAAGAAAGGTATGAGTTTTTTTCATAAGCCTTGTTTTCCTTATAAAAACAAAAAAAGAGGAGCCTCCATGCTCCAAAGAAAGCTCAAAAGATTAACTAATTAATTAAGAATCTTTTCTTCTGAGTGCAACAGGATCCAAGAAACAAGTGAACTTTTCATTTCCAGTAATAGCAGAAATTACTTTCAATAGCATGACCATGAGCGCCCATGGGACCATAATGTGAGAATGGTCTTCATTAAGGAATAGACTGGACTTCTGACTATCATTCTTCCAGTCACTTCCACAGGCTATAAACAGCGCCTCGTTTGTTGCTATTAAAAGAGACTAAAGACAACTATGCTGAAAAGCATTACTGTTTAAGTAGTCATGGCTTGACATTAGCACAAAAAATATTTTTTTGGAAATAAAGTGAATTTGGGTTCTTCAGAACATCATAGTTTTGTTCAGAAATCATTCTGTTGGATATTTGTGATATGGGGAGATTTTTTTTGGTATTGTGTTTTTAGTTTTAATTACTGGTCACTACCCCTCTGTTTAGTTTGACTTTTTCAGACATGTATGAGGTCAGAAAACATACTGGGGCCAACTATTATGTTTTCTTAGTGTTATTTTTTCCCTGTGTTAGCACCTGATGAAAGAGTCTGGTCTTAGTTAACAGTCAGGCCTCATTTTACATTTTACTTATTTTCCCATAAATGCCTGCATTGAGGAGCAACCTCTCATGAATAAGATGGTAGTTTGCAAAACGATACTAAGCAAAATCTGAAGTAATCCATGATCTACTGAGGTGATATTGAAGACATATCTCTCATGCACAGTAGACCTATGCATTAATCCTATGTTTTGGGGTCTTTAATTGCTTTAAATATTTGCTTCTAGATCTGTGTTTCACACATCTTATTTACATGGTTTATTTTTCATTTTCTGAACAAATCGATAACCAGACAGACTCTTTACCACACTGGATTAGTTTTATTTATTCTCTTTGAACTTGATTAAAAAGCTGTCAAACATAAGTCTACATTTTATCAGCAGAATACTCTTACAAAACAGGGTAGGAGATGCGTATAGCTGGAAACATACATTTCAAAATGAAACAATATTTGATATATTCTAGACAGTCACCCTTTTGTTTATCCATGACAACTGAAACTAACCATCAAATGCATAAATTGATTCAAGTCTAGCCAAGTAATCCTAAGGGCATATGAAAAGGCTTTTTTTTAAAGTTCTTTCTAGATGAATTTAATGTAGTTCACCAATAAAGCATCCTCAGGAGCACAATACAAATGCTACAGAACATGAGATAGCTGGGGAAAGCGGGCAGATGTACAGTGTGATGAAGAATCAAAATGGATGTTACATTAAAATGAGCAGTCATGCAACATCTTCATTTCATGTACAGCGTTTAAGTAAAAATGCCAAAGTTCCAATTCCATTTTTAATTATTTTTTTAGGCACTGTTATGCAAATAGTGACATTCTATCTTGTGGTTGTTGTTTTGTTGTTGTTTAGAAATATTAAATGTAATTTCTTTTTTAACTCGAGGTAGGCAACTTGATTACTTACCATGTCTTTAACTTTCAATATATATCAAAGAGGAACATAAATTATACTCAGATTAGGTACAAATGATCTGGTATTACTGTTTTAATTCATTGCTCTTAATATACATAGTTTAATCCATTTCCCACAGATCTCCTCAATTATTATTTGTCTTTCTGTGCCATTGCATATGTTGGTAAACAGCATTTTCTATGGTCTTTGGCCATATGCTGTATGCTCAGCTTGCAAAAAAAAAAAAATGACACTTGGAGTGCTAGCATAATGAAACTCTCAAAGGGTTAATGCAGAATACATATAGGCAAATGTTGACAATATTTTTTATTCCAATGTTTGAAAATTAAACACAAAATCATCATTAAGTTTTCACAAAATGAGGCATCTGTTACTTGAAAGAAAAAGAAATATTTCAGAAATATGTTTACAGAAATGTAAAAATATTAGACATCGAGACAGATGTGAATGCTTTCAATAACAGGCCCTGTCTGTCAGTCTTCCTCAGAGCCGAAGATCTTGTTGTACTCACTCAACATAAGTTCAACTATTTGATTTTGGTACAGCATGTGGACTGCCATGTTCCCTGTCTCCTTTTCAGGTCTAAGCAGTGTTGGTCCAAACACAATTCCTAAGCTTTGTGTTGACATAAGATTCACGGATTCCTTGGCTGCTATCCTGTTGACGAAAGGAAAGAATTGGTTAAAAAAAGGGGGATGTCAAAGGAGTCACTGTTGGAGTATACAGAGGCTCTTTTTTATTGATTCTCCTAACATGGATGGTTTTTTCAGTTATCAAAGAGAAAGAAAAAAGGAGGGAAGAGATAACTTCTGTCAACCTGACGGACAAGAAAATGAGAGTCAGCTGCAGTCAGCAACATGTGTGCAGGGTGGAGGTCTAGAGGCCCATTTCCAGTACTCTATCAGGGCATGGTTTGCTGATTTCTGGTAAGTGAGCATTAGTTAGTTTGTGTACTATAAGGCAATAATTTCTGATCTCATACATTTAGATACTGAAAATACGGATTGCTTTTTATGCTAAGGGAATTGAGCACTTTTGGTGTTAACAGTTTTGATGGCTCTAGGGTTTCTTTGCTTCTCTTGACATGGTCTCCAGCATTGAGTTAGGAAATCAAAATAAGTCCCTTAATATAGAGTTCATATGAAACACATTCCTTCTGATAATTTAAACCAAATAAAGTTAGTATGGTCTGAAATGGATTGTGAAATTTATATAACTAAAAACTTTTGCATGCTTTATCCTGGCACAGAATTTCTTGAAAGGCACTGAGACCACATACCTTAATGAGATGACTTAGAAAATAATGGTAAGGATTATAACCTTTGATATCCTTATTACAGACAAAATTACAAGAGGAGGACGATTATTATTAAAAGTTGATCTTATGCCTGTATTAAGACTTAATATTCTTGTGGGAATGGCATTAAGGATGGAGAATTCTGGTCTAAGAACAATATAGGTTTAATGGGTGGAGTTTAGGTAGGCAGTTTCACATAAATCTCTGCTGTGGTTAGTATGAACTAAGTAGAAATCCATTTCCCTCAGTCCAAGAATATCTAATATATCCTAGGTTGGAAAGACTAGTAAATGAAGATACATATTCTATAAATAAATTTCACAGCTCTACCAAGAAATATGAACTAAAGGTGACTTTAATATGTAAATGCTTGAATTTATGGATGCTTCCTTAACGTGTTAGCTTTAACTTAAATGTTCCAAATGGACTGTTGAATCCAAGTCACGATTTCTCCCTCCAACCACTGTCACTCATTTATCTTTTTAAAATCCAAACAACAATTTAAAAATCATTATAGCTCTTTGTTTTCCCATACCTGTTGCTGAATTTACAGCAAGCTACACTGTAAGTGAAAGAACTTAATGAGACATAATTGTTTCAGTCACTTAAGAAAAAGTTTCTTTCATGTTAGTGCAAGGGTTACACAACAAAGAACATTGTCTTGTAGATTTCTGCCAATCTTGTGTACTACATTCCTTCAACATCATCATTTTTGGGTTTTTTTTCCATTTATAAATAGGAAACATTAGTTAGTTCTGCCTCGCGTTTGTAACTATGGTGTCCATTGCAAAAAAAGCCACTCTCCATATGGCACTAATAAGCTTGACTCAACTATTAATTTCTTCAAATATAATGTCTTCATTATAAATGAAAAAACAAAAAACCTAAAATACCCCAGCTTTCCTCTGGGTAATATTAACATATCATCTCTTAGGAGTTTGGAAAGTCTCAAAAATTAGTAGTTTTGTTGGCAAATGGCTGTGTGTGCTTCTGATGGACACCACATTTGTCACGCATTATCGTTATAAAAAATGTTTGATACATTTTTTTACGGGGGTGACTAGGTGGTTTTACTTAATGCCACTTATGCGGAAGCACATCCATCAAGCTTGGGGCCTCCTTTTGAGAGAGACTTGACTTCTGTTGAGCTTGTTACAAGTATTTGCAAATGACATCAGCAGGGGTAGAAATGCTAGTTCACCAGGGGAAAAGAAAATATTTATCTTGCATAATTTTAGAGATCATCAGTTTAACATCAGTTATGGTTTCCCAATGAGGTGGTGTTTGTAATGGATAGCACTGATGAAGCTAGAGGAGGAACACCACTCAGGGAGAAGGTGGCAGTGGACTGTGGATAAAGATATGGTCCATGGTGAAGAACAGTGGTACCAGAGCTCAATTTACTGAAGGGGTAGTAAGATTGACTTCCTTTATAAAATTTGGAGCAAGATGCTGAGAGCCTCTGTTTGGTATGTGGACACAGAAAAATGGAAGATGGATGGCCAACTCCTCTGTTCCTGTTTGCCATCTTTCTGCATCAGAATTCCCTTTGTTTTACTTGGAGATGCCATTGTGCGCGCAAAGTCCTGTTTAAGTCCAACTATTGCCGTCACATGGTCTGCTGCTGCTCACCTCTCAGGAGGTGAATGTGTGGCGTGAAGGAAGGGAAGGTGTCCATGGTGTGTGTTGGTGATGGGGGGAACCAGCTATCTGTTGTGGTTCATCCTTTTAGAATGTGGCACTAAATACACCATGTATATTTGGGGCCTCTAAGCTTAACACTAGAATAATAATTCTTGTATTCAGAACATCTCTTATAAATATTTTATCTATTCATGCAGTTATACTTGTTTGATCACCATAATAACAAGAAAATATAAGCCAAACAAACTTGGAAACATGGAAAGTCAGTAGTTAAAAAATCTGTGGTAAAATACAGTTACTGGAGGGAAGGAATGAATGAAGTCAATCATCCTCAATAGTTTTAAGTTTAGGACCTTATGTCTTTTTAAACTACAAATATTTACCAGTGAAATTCTATAACTTTTTTTTTTCATCTGTCCACAAAAGAGAAAGTCAAAGCAAACCAAAACCATGTATGTCCAGTTAAAGCTATTATTGTAGCTACTAGGTGAAACTGAGTTGTTGAAATAGAAAATCCCTGTAAAATGGGCAAGTATCCTTTTTTTTGGCAAGAAAAAGAACAGGAAGAGTGATACACCATTTACAACATAAAAAGTGAAAGAAAATGCCAGAGCTACTTTTGTTCAAGGCCAAATGAAAGGAGCAATGATTGATCAATTTAAGATTATTTTAGAAACAATCTATAATCCAGTGCCACAGATGTTGGAACCATATCAAGAAATTGTTGGGCATTATGCTGTGCAAGATTTTTTTTTTTCCCCAAATAAGCATGCTTCAAGAATGACATCAGTCCTTTATATCTCAAGTCAGGAGATAAGCAGAAAGTACAGTTCTTATTAATAATAGTAATTAAATTAATGATGTATTAAAACAGAAGTGTATGATAGGAAAGCTCTGTGTCAGTGGCAGATACATAAGCAAAAATACTTGGAACTTATGCTTTGGCTGTTGCCAAGGCAACTGTAAGTTGGAAAGTGCGTAGGGCAACTCTGCAACTAAGAGGGTCATTGTATGGTGAGTTTGGCTCTCCAGTTCCATTAAACCTACTCTTTTCAAACTCTCTAAATAAAATTATTATTAATTTTGATGTTTGGAAAGCACATTGGATTATTACTTCAAAGACACTAGATGTTAGAAAATGTTCTTCATTCATTTTTACACCAAAATAATTGCTGAGGAGGGGAAAGCGTTCCAACATTGATTGATTCCTCAACATTTTAATATTCTTAGTGCACATAAAAAAACTAAAGAAGTCAGTATACTTAGGGAGGAAAGCCCTCATGAAAAGTGCACCATTTTATAGTGAGCTGGAATGTTTGAGTGTAGAGCTGTCCTCTGCTACCTGTGTTGAGAACTGCTCAGTCTTGCTTTCTTAGCCTTTCCCAGCCTATGAGGATTTAAGTTTGCTCAATGTCAGGGACATTCCTATTCTTTGAAGAACTGGTTTTAGCCATGCCTAGTACCCATTTTAAATTATACCTAAGGGTAATTTTTCACTAATACAACCATGTTACTCTTCCATGAACTGGTAACATAGACTATGACTAGAGGGCAACACGTTACAAAATTAGAGCATCAAAAGAGTAAGACCAAGTCACTTGCTAAAATATTATGGGCCAGAATGGCAGGTGTAGAAATCACCTCTGAATTAAGTAGAAGGCAGAGTGATAAAAGTAGGTTTTGATCTTATCAAAGTCCTGTTTATTAGCATTATGAGCAGTATTTGATTTAACTAGGGAAGCCATTGCCATGGGAGGCAGAAACCAGTATCTAAACAGAGGCCAAGAAAGATTGAAGATGCATGGGAATAGAGAAAACTGCCCAGAAAGGAGAGATAATTATGTATTTGTGACATCCGTCATCTTGGTATAACAGTAACCTCACAGAGTTAGCAAGCGACTCCTCTTTAAGTGGATTATTCCATGACAACCCATTTTGGTAGGTTTTGTACTTTTGCTGAACTGTGCTAGCAACCACTGTCACAGTCAGAGGTGCTCATTACCATGGACAAGGAGGTTGATTTGATGTGTAAGTTCCTATGAACTGCCTTAATGGATCAAAGTCTGCACATCCCATTGATTCACTTTACCAGTAATTATCCTCAAATTAGCTAATATCTGTTTCCTATATATGCACAGGCATATTCAAATGTAATGTTCTAGCTTAAGGACTCAGCCATGAGAATGTCTTGGCTGCCTTCAACTCACCTCAGCTATAAAGCTGTTAGCAGGCCTTTTCACTGCTCTGTTATGGGCCAGTTTTTATGCAGCAGCTTCCTAAATTTTGTTTTTGCAGAGCTCCCAGTCAATTTGAACATGTTAAAATTTGACTCATGATGAACATTTTCTAGCTCAACATTTTACGTTCCTCTCCTTCACAAATGCCGGTTCACAGGAGTTAAAAAATAACAGGTATTACATACTTTGCTTTAGTGACAAGACATTTGGGAAGAATTCATCCAACCTTGAAATAAAATCTATATTGAAAGCAATTCTACATCCATGCCAGTCAGACACATTGTGTGATCAGGAGAGGTGTCCCAGCGGAAAACTTGGTGTGATAGACAGGGTTGATTACTTGGACCTCCTGTCAGTTCTTAACTCGTTGACTATAGCTGAGACATTCAGTAGAACTTTGTTTTCTTTATTTGGAAGTAAAGTTAATATACTTACCTTAACTGTGCCAAATGTACTGGAAAATAACCTGATAATAAAATGTACCGTCCTGAGAAGTGATAATGTCTGTGTGCGTATAAGCACATTTTGGCAGGGCTTTTGCAGACAGCTTTTTCAGTGTTAAGAAGGAAGTACAAGTACAGAATGATGCACAGATAAGCTATCAGATTTCCCTCAATATATTTCCTTTCCATTTAAGGCCTTTTACACATACTTTCCTGAAATACAGCACATTACTGCAATGTCATTTTCTGCTGTAAATTTATTTCAGTTTAGCTGTGGGAATTGCTTGAAAGAGTCCAGCGCAGAGCCACAGAGATGATTAAGGGAGTGGAACACCTCCCTTATGAGGAGAGGCTGAGGGAGCTGGGTCTCGTTAGCTTGGAGAAGAGGAGATTGAGGGGTGACCTCATCAGTGTTTGCAAATATGTAAAGGATGGGTGTCAGGATGACGGAGCTAGGCTTTTTTCAGTGATATCCAGTGATAGGACAAGGGAAAATGGGTGTAAACTGGAGCATAGGAGGTTCTATGTTAACATCAGGAAGAACTTCTTTACTGTAAGAGTGACAGAGCACTGGAACAGGTTGCCCAGGGGGGTTGTGGAGTCTCCTACGTTGGAGATATTCAAGGCCCACCTGGACAAGTTCCTGTGTGATGTACTCTAGGTTATCCTGCTCTTGCAGGGGGTTTGCACTAGATGATCTTTCGAGATCCCTTCCAACCTGTGATTCTGTGATTCTGTGGTAGCTGTTCTCCTGGAAGAACTTAAGCAAGTTTTTTTGGTACTAAAAAGATAATTCAACTGTAGCTTTGAGAGTCCTCTTAAAACACAGAAAACAGTAGTTGTTCTTCTATAACAGGTCAAAGACCTGCAGATATCCATATATTCCAGCTGGATATACCACCTTAGGACAGACATCAATATATACCAGCCATGGAGGAAGAGAGCAGGTCCTGTATGCTACTTAACCTCGTCTTGAGATACTTATGAAAATAATCAGAGGTGGGCCCATGATACCATAAGCTCTATTTGTGTAAACCATTCAATTCATTGCACTGCAGTGTAGATAAATTCAAAATGTAGTAATAAATTTGAATTCTTGATATTTTATGAATGCAATCTAAACCTCATTATTATTTATGTGCTGGCTTAATGGATAATTTGCTCAGCTGCATTACAGTGGTATTCACCAGCTGATAAAGGTAAGCAAATGCATACATTATCAGTTGAATCTGCAGCCTGTTTATGAAATGTGTATACTATGTTGTGAGGGGGGGAGCTTTGTACATGGGTAGCTAATGCCCTGAGGTTTATGCTTATAGAGAAGGTTCAAAACATTATGATGTTGTCTATTTCAAAATGTGAATGTGATTTCTTCTGCAACAAATATACACAGTTCAGGAATCACAGTGGACTAACACAGTTTAGAACTACTTTCTCTTGCCAATATAAAATGTGAAGATATTTTTAATTCCTTATTGCTCCATAGGTTGAATTTGAAACAATAGCTATCCAAGACTGGTAATAGAGAAACCAGGTCATGGCATACGATACCTTACAAGAGGGGTCAGGAATAGTTCAGACATACTTAAGAGCTTGCTTTTGCTGAAAATAGCCTTCATGGCTCCTGGCCTACAGAAACTCCATAGGCTTCCTGTGCTCTGCAGCTGTGGGTTCATATTACAGCTCTTTGGGAAAAATCCTTTCTCTTCAGTTGCTCTTGGGACATAAGAATGAGCTCTTGATGCTGTCTTCTTCTGCAGACTAGCCTTTAAATCTGACCATTGGATGGCTATATATAGTACCTGGACAGCTGACAGGGATCTGGAGGATGGGCTTCCTCAGGGGATCCCCTGTGTATCTCACAGCATGAGCCGTTCCCTGGATGAACTGCCCTGGAGTCTAGCCCTAAACGAAAATAATAACTAAACTAACTCTGAACATCAGTTCACAGTTGGCTGAATAGACTCTGAGAAGCTGAAGAAAGGCATTTATTCTGGCTTAGCCTGGTTTAGTAAGAGAACAGCGTAAAGTAAAATCTTTTTTGCTATTGGGTGAGCTTTGCTGTCTGAATGATGTCCTTTCTGAAGAGTGTGAGTGCTCTTGCCTTTACATACACCATACATACTGCTTGTCTTGTACAGAAAGTCTTCATTTGTTGGGTGATTGAGGCCAAGATGTAAAAGCACATTTAGGTATCTAAAGGGACTCAGGCCTCTACAGGGCCTTTGCTCAGGAATGTGCTTTGGTGAAGTCCTGCTTGTTGTTATGCACAGTGTGCTCCTGCCTCTGCCCTCATCTGTGGCTATATGAAGAGAGCAGGGTAATGGGATACCTGCATCTTGTTCTTGGGATCACTGCTTTTTTTCTGGCCATCTCCTGTGTCAGAGAAGCTCCGAAGGAAGAGAATGCACACTGGGGTCCCAAACTGGCATGGACAGCAAGGGCAGGAGCTCATCTCCATGATGTGGTGGCTCAACTAAAGAGCCTGGTGTGGACAGGGGCTCAGGTTCTGCACCCCAAACCATATTGTATCGATGAAATGGATTCAAAATCTTTCCACAAAAACTTCCCTGTTACTGCAAAAAGTTCCAGGTCTCCTTGAAAAACTGATCCACCTATGTGCCCTGCTAAGTTCTTCCATTTACTGATGGCCAGCACTCTGTCCTTCCAGTTTGTCTTGGTTTTTTATTTTTTTTGTGTGTCAATGCAAATATAAGGCTGCAAGGAACAGGAGATCTGGCTAGCCCATGTTATCACAGTGAGCTGCTATTGTGCCTGAAGTGCACCTGTTTGGGGATGGCCACTAGGTAAGAGTCAACTGAAGGCCAAGAACTTCTTTATGGAGCATCTCAGACTCCTCTGGCTACAGCTCCATGCACAAGGCATTCATTTCTGCCTTCTCTGACAGTTCTATATCAGCATATATATCTCAAACAGCTAAAGGCTTTTCAAAATCCACGCTGCCACTGCAAGCACAAGCACAAGGGAGAGGATGGGAGAGAACAAAATCCCCCATGACAGATGTTAGGCAGATGCTAATGCGCTTCATAGAGGTATTTGGGTAGTAGAGTGATAAAGGTGGTGTGAGACTACATAGAGTAATATATATTCAGACAGAGATATAACACATAGGGGCCTTCACTGTATTTTTGGCTGGTATTTTGGCTAGTGGTGTAACTTTTGCTCTGACTGATTTTTTTGTTTGTTTTTAAAGTTCTATTTCTGTTTGGCATTTCTGTGTGTGTGTGGTTTGTTTTGGTTGTTTTTTTTGGGGGGGCATTTTTTGTTGGTTTTTTTTTTTTTTCCCTGTAGAACAGCTAGCTTATTGTAAAGACCAACGTGTTAGAAGCCCTGGATCTGTATGCATTTGTGGCTTGTGTGGCTCAGAAGGCAACAGATAGTTTTAAGTAAATAAAGCTTTAACTTTTTAAATTGCTTAAATACTTTTGTTTAAGAATGCCTGAAGCTAAATTTGCTAGTAACATTAAAAATAAAAAGCAGTTAGATAACAATCTCCTTAAATCAAGAATTGTAAATATAGAACTTTTATCATCAGCACAGCACATCCAAAAATGTCTTTGTAAAATAAATCAAATTATATGAGTTAATTGATTCCAGGCAACATCAGCAACTGCAGGTGGAAACTGAATAACAGGATGTTTATTAATGAGAGACTATTAATCAAAATTGACAATATCAATTTCTGTTTCTTTTATGTGAATTCTACTTACAAAATCCATAGATATACTTGCTGATTTTTTAAATAAAAATTTAAAAGTAATAAGAATACTAACACTTGGGATTTTAGCTTTAGATGTAGGGCTATTTGTTTAAACAGCAAAAAGATATCCTAAATCCAATTTGACAGGCAATGCCAAAGATGCCAGTGGTAATTAATTAGCACTTAATTTAGACCACAGAACAACAGGATATGGAATTGGTGCTCAGTGCCATTTCCCCTTAGGCTTCATCTCATGAGGGTCAGGAGTATGGCTGTTGCATTGAAGGTCAGTAAATAAATTGGAGGAACACATTGACACTGGACTTTTCATGATAGATATCCTTCACCCTTATTACTGCCTCTGGCTATCGCTGATGGGAAAAGGGCTGCAATTGTTCTGTGAAGAATGCTGTACACAGGCTTGATTTGAGCAAGGTAGTGTTTGAACTCATGCGTTGTACAGTACTGGAACTGGATGCTTTCTACAGGCAGGGAGCTGTCTCAACTTTGTATCTGGGCTGGAAATAAACTTATAACTGTAGCATAGAAAGATTGAAGAATTCTGACAGGCGAGAAAATTAACTTAAAAACAGTCCTTAAGTTTGCTAGATTTGTGAGCTTAGTTTTAGATTATGCATGATTAAAATCACTGGAAGATTTTAAAGTGAGGTTAGAAACTAGGTCAACAAGGGAAAAAACATATTTTCTTATTATCTTCTTGCTTTTTGCTAATATTTGGTATTCCTCCATAGAGCTAAAGGCTCTTAATAAAGTTGGATTAATCTTATTAGCAGCATTGTTTTCTGATGGGGACACCAGGGCTTTGACATTCTTAGTGATGGACAAACAAAAAAGTACATGGCAAAAAAAAAAAAGCCACCAGTTTCATTGGTAACACAGCTGATTTTTATCTTAGTGAAGGAAATTACCCTTAGACAGTACACTCAAAGCAGAGGGTATATGATAAGCATGCAGGTGACCCTATGATCCTTATTCACAGATGCACGTAAATTGCATTCTTTGGCTCAGGATTAATGGTAAGAAAAATAGGATGATGAGAGTCAATATTATAATATAATCCTTCTTCTCCCAGTAAACTGAGTGCATCTGCCAGCCACTGTTATAGTCTTCCTTTTGGTAATCTCTACCTGCCTCTCAAAAGAGCTGCTGAGGTGAAGGGGAGTCAGCACTGGCACTGAAACTCAGTGGTGTTACAGCTTTCTGAAATAGCTTCTTACAAACTATACCCCACTGTGTTTAAGTAGTCTAGTTCTACCATGGCCCACAGGATGATATACAATGAAAACTTCAGCAGTTGCAGCAGGGTGATTCTTACTGCACATCCTAGATATACTGCACTAGCACAGTTTTATACCCTTGGCCCCCAGAAGTGCTGTCTGCATTGCTATGTCAGGAAAACACTGAGTTTAACAGCAGTCTGTGCTCAGAAAATGTACTTTGGAAGCCCCAGGTCAGCAGTTATTTTAACTTTCACTTCATCACACCCTTTGCAGCATTTCTCTCGACAGTGAGTGAAATTTTGATTATTGTTAAAATCACTGAGAACTCTCAGTGACTGGGAGCAAGAATGGAGTCAGAATTTCATCTTATATAAGCTTAACTTTTCTCATTTTGGATGATATCTACTTTTACTAAGTGGAATTACTACTTTTGACTATGTTCAATCTGTAACCTCTTGCAGCTTTCAATTATAGCCCTTTTGTGCTACCATAATCCAGTTGACAGCAAATAACTTCAGCCCTGGATATGACAGGCTTACTTTCTGATTTAAAGCCAAAAAGTGGCAATTGGCTGGAATTTCAACATGGGGTACTGAACTATAGACAACCTGCTCAGAAATGCATCTTTGCTGGTGAAATCTAGAGTTTCTCATGAAAAACTTTGTTTCACTAACAACATGTAGTTTTTAGGTCCAGCATAATGAATAAATTGTCCAGTAATTGTAAATACACTTACAATGGAGACAAACAGTATTTTTTGATGTTGAAACTAGAGAATGAAGAATTCCACATGTCAGAGAACAAACTTTCACCAAAGTTTTCCTTTTCCGTGAGGTCCTATATCATAACTTCATAGAATCATTTAGGTTGAAAAAGACCTTTAAGGTCAAGTCCAGTCATTACAATTATTTCTTTTTTTTTTTTATTATGAAATCCTTTTTTAGCAATGGCCTATTAATTTTCCCCAGTATAAAAATCTCATTTCTATATTATCACCATCTTGTTTAAAATGAAAGTCATTTTGTAAAGGACTGTCTAACAGATATGATTTTATATAGGGTCTGACCTCAACTGGGATTCCTACTCTTTCAGGTTCAGTTCTGAACTCTCCACAAGCTACTTTTGCAATGTGTATGCACTGCATTTGTATCATATTTGAAAGATGCTTTAACATGCCTCCCAGCCTCACGATTGTTTCAGCCCTGATACTGAACATGAGAAGGTTGAATGTATCTCTTAAATGCACTAGTATGTGCCATGAGTCTTTGATTTCTTTAAACTTATTTACATTTTACTTGCCCTTGAGCAATGAATTTACTATGTCAGCATTGTCTTTTCTACTTACACTTTGTCTGTCTTGTCCACTTACCTTTAGCTTGATGTTTATTTTTTATGCACGTGTATAGTCCATTGCACTAAACGCATGAACTGCCTGAAGTGGAGGATTTTCCATATATTGTCTTTCTAAGATAAACCCTTTATAGTACTGCAAGTTCTGAAATATTTCTTAGCTTTGAACTAGTTTTGAATTTTCTCATTTTCTCCTTGTTAAGTCAAACACTCATTCACACATGTCCACTGGTCCCAGATGACTGTGGTCTAGCTGCCTTGGACACTTCATAAAAGTCTTTATTTTCTATACTGACAGTCCTATCTCTCCCAGGAGTTGGTTTTATTTTGTCTTTGAAGCTGCAAGTGACCAGACTTGCCAATATCTGCTCTATGTCTGACCCTGATCGAAATACACAGTTACAAAAATTGGTGAGGAAACATACACAAGTCTTTTAGACCCCCTAACCAATGGTTTGACAGCCATTGAAGGATTTAGGAAGAACAGATACAACCTTGCTTTTGGTATCAAGACATATTCATCAGTCTTGGGACAGCTCATTCAGTAAGCAGCTTCCAGGACATCAAATCTTTCAGTCATAGCTGAACTGAGTAAAATGCCTCAATGCATCTAAGAGAGTTATAGAGAAACATTTTTGATAGCGCCTACCTGCCAAATGGGCCTGTCCTTATATGTCCTTGCCTATTGATGTTATGTAGGAGGAGTAATTGGAGGTAGTTCTTGGAGATGAAGCTTAAATACCTTGTTTGTGCTGCCTAGAACTCCTTCAGGCCATTGACACTGTGCTGTCTGTCTCTCAGACTAAATTCAGGACATTTTTTTTGTTGGTGCTGCATTTGTCTTCCCATACAGAAGAAAATATCTAACCTTAAGTGAATGTCTGTAAATGAATTTACAGGCAGAAAAAGTTCCTCTTTAGGAAGCAAATATTGTAGTTTCAGAATGCAAAGCTGTATAAATGTAATTTAATATGAAAGGTAATGAAAACCTGTTAGCATGTAACTCAGAAAGGTTAAGCATTCCTCACCATAATGGTCAGGTGAGTTTCAAAATGTATTCATCAAGGTTTGAAAACTGCCCTCAGATAGAAATCTCAGGGCTGATACTGAGTCCATAGCAGCTGCAATGACTTTCATGGGGTAGATGCTCTGAAGGAATGTAAAATTCATTCGTTTGATGACAGTTTTATGAGACAGTTATCCAGATATGATGGAAACATCTGGGTTGTCCTAGGAGGTGGTCTTAAGTTGCCTGCTACTACTGCTGCCACAATTCCACTGAAAACCCTGTCTGAGTTGTAAGTTTGAATACAGACTGATGTTCACAGTAAACTTTACTTACTGGAAAGCTTCCATGTGCTATAGTGTTGTCCCATATGCTGTACACTACTGGGGTCTCCAAGATTGTTGATAGTCTTTGGTAAAGGCCTGGACTTGGCAATGTAGATGGCAATTATATGGGAAGCGGGAACAGTTTCAAGACATATACAGTTCTATGCTGAAGTAGTTTGGTGAGGCTGAATCTAGTGCAGGCACAGACAACATGGTGCAAAAAGTTTGCACTTTGTCAATGAAGGTACTAGGAGAGCTACAGGGGAGGGATTGGTAGGATTTGTAAAAAATACAGAACTTTTCTGAATTCCCTTTTCTTTGCTCATCTCTATGGGAAGGAGTTTTCTTTTGGAAGACCACAGCAAAGCTCTGGAGAAGAAGTAGCAGGTATGTGGGGCTGAGATGGGATTAGAAACCCTCAGCTTAGAGGTGGTAACTGGTTGCATCTTGTGGATCAGAGGAGGAGGCAAATTGTCGTACACTTGGCTGGAGTTAGCCACTCCACAGATTTATGATTTTACATTGCACCATAATGCATAACGTACAAAAAAGATAAATATTTTCCATTCAGCAACATCTTGCTGTTTTTTCATCGAAGTCTATAATTTTAATTACAAAGTGAACATAACCTGTATCAAATTATGATTTTGTTAACATATTGAATGAGGACAAGAAAAATAAATACCAGATTTTATACTGTACAGGCACATGAAGGTATAGTAAAAAAAAAATCTGGTTTCCTTGACCACATTGTCATAATATGCATATATAACTGCTTATTGAATCCAGGCTGTGTAGACAACAGAAAGAACACTGGCTCCATACCATCACAATGCATGCCCACAACAAAGAGGAGGAAAGAACAGGCTCTTTCATTGTATGTTTCTAAGTATTACCAACATAAGGGCTAAAAACATTACCTCTGTCTGAAGTGTATCTATATATCCATGCATAAGTTATTAACTGGGCTCCCTGAGCACAGTTGCTGAAAATATTAATATATTCAAATTATATTCTAGCTACTACAAAAACAGTAGATCAGACAAATATATTCAAATCTCTTCAGACAAAAGAAGTCATGTTATTTATAAAGATCCCCCCCTTACTGGAACACAAACCATCATTGTATATAATATATGAGAATGCAAGATGATCCTTAGATGTCAAAATGTGGTTTAAAGTTTGAATGTAATCATAAAACAGTGACTCTAATCCTTGCCATAAACAAATTGTCACTGGTATTATGTAACTGAGACTATTCACAAAGTATAAAAGATGGGAAGAATAAAAGGTGGGTGCCAAACACTATGGGCCAAATCCAAAGGTTGTGCCAAATTGCACTAGCAGACTGGAAATTATAAACACAGCATTCAATTCAGATTTGCACTCCTCTGTCCTTGGGCTGCTCCTAGAGCTTAGATTAGAGTGAGATAAAGGCTAGGGTTTTTTAGTTTCTTAGTTTAGACTGTAAGGCAGGAAAGCAGCAGTAAGTGGCTTCTACAGCCCTGCTCTTTCTGGGAGATGGGAAAGTGGGATAAAAGTTCCTTAATTGCTGCAAGACCCATTTTTGTACAGGGTGGCTTTCTAGGATGCAAACAGACATAGTCAGATTGCACTGGCAATGTACCATGAAAAAAGAAGCACTGCTCTCAAATCTGGTGGTCCTGAACTTTTCATGTCATTCAGGGTTTAGGATACAGCCTCATTGGGCTGACCCTGCTCTTTGCTTAGATGCCTTAGGAAAGCTAGCAGAATGACAGAAGTCCATACATCAAGGCAGGAGGCCTGGTCTCTGAAGAGTAACTAATAATTCATAAATATTTTCTTTCAGTCCACCCTTTAAGAGTAATGTATATCTACAAATATGCACACTGCACATATTAGTAGTTATGCAACTGATGGTTGCAGCTGATGGTTGTGTTAATGCCCTTTACCAGGGTCAGCAACCAAGCCAGGTGGTTGTCCACCCCTTTACCCCCATGCAGCTCCTTTTAAAAGTAAAATGACATTTTTTTCACAGCCTGAAATAGTTATTCAAGCAGAGATACTGGTTTAACTCATTATGAATTATTAGTGGAAAAGTGGGTCTCAGAAGTATGTTACATCTGAAATATTTTTCGTCACTTGAACATGTGCCGTCCAGAACTGGCCCTATTCTACAAGTCACTGGGAACAAACACTTCACATTCACAGATGCTCCTAATTTGGTGTGGTTTGGAGTGTAATTTAGATCAAACGTATCCATGTAAATGAGTCATGGTTTCTTAATTAGGTGCCTCTAAAGAAAAAACTTGGACCACATCAGTAGGTGTGGGTGTGGTGCCCACAGTACTGAAATCTTTCCTATAGATGAAGTTGAGTTTTGTTCAGGCATACTGTAGGTTTTTCTTTCCCTCTCCCCCCCTCCTTTCTTTTTTTTTCTCTAAAGCACAATAATAAATCTGCAGATGGCATAGACATAAAGACGCTACTTCAGAGGAGCTGTCTAAAACACTGTCTCTTTGGCAAATGCCTTAAAGTAGGTCATTCTGCAGTGATTTAGGTTTATATTTCATTGCCAGCTTTTTGTTCCCATTACAAGTAGGGTGCATACCACTCCACAGATTTGCTCTTCATTTTTTTTTCAGATTGTTTTATATTTACAAGAATTTGTAGATCTTCATCAGAAAATGGCCAATACCCTGTCAGAAGTACTAATCATGCACTTGACCACAAAAAGAGATGTATGAAGGTGATAACCTGAAAATGTTGGAATGTAAAATACCATTCATGGAAAGAAAATATGTATTGATTTTCTAAACATGTGATTGAAATGATTGTTGCATCTTTTGCAATGCGTAAAATATTATTTGATCTAATGTCATTTCAGAAGCCTCACAGAGCAGGGCCATCCATTGCCCTAGTTTTTCAGGTATTTGCTTTTTATTTTTATATATTTGTCACTGAAAAGCATGTATTTTATAGCTTAGGAAAAAAAAAAAAAAGAAAATCGTCAAGGTCTGTTTTTCCATCAAAGTGCTGGGGGATTTACATGCCAAACTCCCACTAGCCTTAATGAATTACCTGCATAAATTCCTTTTCAATCAATAGTAGAATAGATCCTATTGTGTTATATTAATTATTTTGCACAGAACACTGACATTTGGCATTAAAGTCTTTTTTTGTTTTGTTTTGTTTTGAAGTTCCAATGAATATCTTTAGAAACTTCAAGCCTCTTTTTTTATTTTATGGCCTTATTCTAAGAAAAAATTGTGTATCTTTAGCTAGAAAAATTAAAAGCACTGCAAATTACCCTTTGATGACCTGGTCCTAGAAATTAATGTGTTAAGGCCCAACACAAAATAGAGAGGGGAAAAAAAAAAAAAGTAGGGGAAGAAAAGGCATTTTGTAATGAATGGAGTATTCTTAATTTTCACCAACAAAAAACATTTCAGTTGAAAGGAACACTAACCCCAAGCAATATTAAGAGGTTACAAAATCACATAAATTAACTCTGCCAGTGATATTTTGCTAAGCTTATGCGAGTGCAAACCAGAAGCAGGACTCTCACGTGGTCTTGATTAACTGAAGAGTACTTAGCAGTAACCGACCTTCCCCGAGATGTGCTGGCCATATGCACATGTACGCCCACAGCGCCAACATGCACATAGAACAGCCTTCAAAGGCGTGGGGGGCTTGGGATGTGGGGGATTGGGAAGTAAATGGAGAGTAGAAGTGAGAAGTGTTCGCTGTGTCATCGTGGTCAAGTGCCTTATCCTCTCCATTCCTCACTTTCTCCATCTATACAACTAGGATAATAAAACTTACTGACCTGAAAAGGAAGTTAAGAGATTTAATTAATTTTTGAAAAGCTTTTTTAAGATCATTTGATATTGTGTAATGTGGGATGAACAATAGGTGCTCTTTGAAACAGGGGCTCTATCTATCTGTATTTGTGTACTGCATCTAACACAATGGTGCCATACAGCCAGAGTCAACAGAGTCATAAATATTTAAATTAAAACCATGTTAATTATTTCTATCATTCTGCTATGTGCTGATACACCAGTTCAGTACGTTTGTAAGCTTGGTAACATTGAAAAGTACCGAGTGTAATTATTTGCCTGACTGTCATGAAAATCACTGGTCATATTTTTAAATACAGTTGAGGAGATAGGAAGCATATGGAAGCACAAGTAAAAATATGGTTTTAATTACTTGTTAAGTAATTAAAGGCAGTAAGGTGTTTTTCATGGAAGAGGTGAACTTCACAAACTCTCTTACTCCACAAGAAAAGGACTAGGCATGACTGCAAAAACTTCAGTAGCAGGTCACCCCTGCCCCAAAATGAATAAAATAAAAATGGATAAAGATGGTTCTGGAAGACTTGATTTCTTTTTTGCCTTTTATCCAAACTCTATTATTACTCTTGTCCTGTGCACACTTGTGCCTGGCACACTTTTTCTTGTGTCCACTAATTTACAAGGGGGTATTTTAGTAGAGCGATGTGATGTGTACTTTGCAGAGAAAAAATGAGTTTAACTCTTCTCCTTCCCCCAGAATGAGCCTTGGGAAGCTATGGTAAATGGGACACGTGCTGGCATTGTTCCAGCTCCTTTCTAAAACTCTTATATAGCTGGAACAGAGAAAAGCACATGTGCAAGAGCATGTCTTGATATATATCTGCCACTCTCAAGCTAGAAAAGGATTAATTCATTTCATGTAAATCTTGAAATGCTAGTCAGGGATGCCCTGAGTCTTCTGTGTCCCTGGGCAGTCACCTACTCACTCTTCCGGTGCAAGAGGCCACTTCTCCTCATATTCCTAGTAGCTTCCCCCAAAGCTTGTAGAATTAAAGCTAAACTTTTCTCCCTGCTGCTGTCAGTGCTGTGGCTGAGGAGCTGCTCATGAGTTGCCTGATTATAAACTAAGGTCTTGATTCAGGGAATGATTCCAATGAATGGTCTTACTTGAGCCTTCAGTTAATTAAGGGCTTCTGCACTCCTGCACATTCCTGAATCTGGGCATATTTTTCTGAAGCAGAATTCAAATGCCCATCCCACACTTTTGACTGTGGGTATCCCACAGGTTCTCTAGAGTATCCAAACTATAAATTTCTGTCATAGTCCTTCCACTCTGGGGACTGTTTTTACTTTTGTTTTTCTTAATAAAAAGCTTGTACAATTCTTAATGTAATCTGTTCTTCTACTGTAGGAAAAAAGGGTTTTTCTGAGCCTAGATTTAATATATAAGCCTGCCTGAAACTGCTGATATGACACATAGTTTAGTAAGTGAAAATCACATATGTTTGCTACATCTTTCAACTACCAACTTTGAAAAAAGAAAAAAAAAAGAAAGTTTGCAGACACCCCCTGCTTAGTATTGCTAGATGCCATACTTTATTTTCTGATTTTCCCTCAGAATTCTGGGTACTGTTGCTGGACTTGTCATCACATTGTCACTGTGTCCTGGTGTGGTGGCTCCTGTGGGCTTCTCTCTATGTATGGCTTTTTTCTTTTTGCTTTTTTTTTTAACTTTTTAATAGGTAGAAAGAAGTCTGTTCAGTCATGTGGTTTCCAAAAGCCTGTGCTCTTCAGACTGTAGCTGCTACATGTTACAAGGTTTGAGGCTACATGTTGTGAGTTGTGTCAGAGAATATGTTAATATCTGTGGGTTCATCTTAGATAAAAAGAATCTACTCTTGATGAGGAGCTTATTTCAGTGAAATTGGTGCAAACAGTTACTTGTAAGAATGAAGAATTTGGGCAGGGGGCAGGGCAATCAGAAAGTTGATAATCATTCTCTGTCTGAAAGGGCAGAAAGCTTGGATGGCATCTGAAAATGTCTTGCCGTGCTGTGTTCAGTATGGGAAAAATTGAGCAAAATAAATGGAGTTTCTTGGATCCAAAGGTAAATCAAAAGGACCTGGCTTCTGCCTATTCAAGGTAGCCAGATAGACCACAGTAACAGATCCACGTGATAAACCAAGAGGCAACTACAGAGATCCCCAGACAACTTGCCTGAAGTGCCTGCCAAGCAGGCAGATGCTGCTGCTGGAAGAATATCTTCCACAGTTGGGCATCTGGGTTCAGTGCTTTCCACGTAAGGGAGAGGGCTGGTAGCATCAGGCTGGCCCCTGCCTTCCCATTTAATTATTTCAACATCCATTTTATACTTTTGTAAATAACATGTATTATCCTGTCTTTGTGCAGGAAAATAAGAAGCAAGGAGAGGGGTTTTGTCTGTAGTCTATCTCTTTGTAGGGATGGCTACAAGAATGGGTAAAGACAGACTCGAGCTTGGCTGCCCTGTGCTCCAGCCTGGTCAGATATGAGACAGCTTGGGCCTGGGAGTTGCAGAGCTGTCTTGCAGTGGCACGGAGCTCAACCTAATAAGCAGAGCAGGCTGAGATTCATTAATTTAACATTAATAAGCACAGCTTATTAGCTCAGATACAGTATAATGCAGGCACACTGCTTCTGGAGCAGAGCTGTGTCTGCCCCCTTCACCAGCTCAGAGCGTGGTGTAGAGGACCCAGGCAGGATGCTCCTCTCTCCTACACCATTTTGCATTAGGGGGGAAAGAGTATTTTGTGGTCACTGGAAAAGTGTCTGTGCAAACAAAAAAACCTTCCAGATATTTAGATTGTATTGCTGGCTTATGCCGAGTTTGTAAGTAATTTAAACTTCTTGTGACTCAGTTTCCCAATTGGTGTGTAACAGTTACCTCAAGATGCTGCTGTGAAAGCAGGTTAGATGATAAAATAATGTGGGATCCTTAGTGAACAAAATGCTCTTTGTGCCTCTCTTGGATTATAGTTCTGTGAGTAAATTACTGGGTACAGATAATTTATCATATAAGGCTCTGTTGTGCTCAGTTCATGTTTGTGCAGAGAGCCAATGCAAGGTTTCTGCATCATTTGTTGTCCTACGTCTGCCTGCAAAATAGGACCAGAAAAGTATATCAGTTTTATCTAACACCTGTAATTAGCTCACTCTGTGAGTAAAATTCATTTGTAGATAAGCAACAGGAAAGAATAAAATCCTGTGGAATGGGGATGCTGTTTTCACTAATGGGGCAGCAGTATATGTGCTATGTATAGCACACAAGTATTCTTGAAGTATGTTCAAGCAGAACAGGTTGGTTTTTGTAGCTCTTTATTTGGGGAAATCCCTACTCAGGTTGGGGTTTGTTGTTTAGTGTATAAAGTATATTTGTCAGATTTAGTCATCTTCAAGAAGAAATGTGAATAATCTAATGGCAGTTGTGCTCCATTATTTTCAGCATGAGTCCTAATAAAAGTATTTCTTATGGTATTAGGCTGACAAATGCTATGTGATATTTTTATTCAGACCCATATTTTGTCTTTCCTGCTTATGAGTAGAATAAATCTCATGAAAAGATGAAGAGGGGACATTTGTGGGGTGGGGATTTTTCCAATCAAATAGAAAAAGTTTAAAAGAACGGGTACTGCAACCCCAAGCTTTGCCTTTAATCGCCTCCTGTGGGTTTCATACACTGTATTGTGACTTCAGAAAGCTTGGTCTAACAAATATATACAGCACTAGTGCTAATCCCAGCTGCCAGGCCTTCTTCTCAGACTCTCGCATTGGCTGCTTTGTCTGGGTTTTTAAAGGAAGAACCTTCTGAAGTGCATTTCACATTGTTACTTGTGCTTGATCTGGACATACTTCTACAGACTGGATTGCCACAGAATGAAACCATAGTGCAGCCTCACTGCTGTCAGTGATTTAGGATAAGTGTAGCCTTTTGCTTGAAGGTTGGATTCTCATGCTGAGCTCCTGCATGTCAGTGAGACATGCTCTCATGTGTTGTACAGAAGTCACAGGATTGTGCAGTCCCATGGTCCAGGTCTGCAAAGCCCTTATTCTCCTATCTGTCTGATTGAGAGGAAAGAAAAAGAGGTAGGAGAAAGAGGGGAAAGCCATAGAAACAACATAACTGCAGTACTTCATCTTTTCCCCATCAGAAACCCCTTGAAGCCCTGTACAACACTGGTCAAGAATAGCAGAAAATACAGAAATTGTGGTAATATACCTCAGATCAAACCAGTTTACTTACTGTTTTTAACTAATTGGCAACTTTTGAACCTCCTGTGATTTACACAAAGAAAACCCTATAATCGAAGGGGATGGCAAAAGGGGCAAGTAAGTGGTAAGGTTGGCACATTGTGCATATTGGGACCCCTCTTCTGAAAAGTATTCCTAAAAGTGATATAATTTTATTTTGTAGCCATTGGAAACTTACCTTTTTTTCCTCAGTTGATTTAAACAAACACACATTGCCTATATTTACATAATGTAAATATAATGTCATTACTAAAGTTGTATATATGCTTCTTTATTCTCATTTATGGAGCCATGAGTCCATTCAGACTATCCCGTGTCTTTTGCATTGACAAGTTCAAGACAACATATCAGTTTTCATCTGTTTTTTAGTGTTTTCTGTATCTATTCTACTGCTGCTTCCATATCAGTGGAATAAAGCTTGTGGAATTGCCCTATCTTTCCCTGGTTATACGTATATTTGGCAGAAAAGCCTGACCTTCAGACAGATTCAGATGATTGCTCCCATAAGGATCAGACCCGCAAATGGCTCAGATAATACATCTTCCTGACTTCCATCACTCTCTGCCATGCTATTCTATCAGTATACCTTTATCCCCACCATGCATTCTGCAGACACACCTAGGTAAGAGCATGTGCTTATTTAGGTATTACTATATCTATAGAGTTGTAGTCAAGCCCAGTACTGTGTACACATGCATTGTGAAGTATTGAAGTATTGGTATTTTACTGTCTGTGTTTTTTGGGGGGAGAGGGTCCCCCTTTTCTTTTTTTTTTTTTTTTTAATCTCCAAAATGCACCAGTCATGTCCAGTTTTGGCAGTTATTCTACACATACACAGCAGGAAACAATTGCTGTCCCAAATAGATTATATTCTGAAAAGCCAAGGCAGACAAAGAAAGTATTATCATCATTTTGTAAACAAGGAACCAAGGCACAGAGAGATTAAGTGATTTACCCAAGGTCACCCAGAACATCCGGTCAAAGCCAAGAACTGAAACCACGTCTCCTGAGTCTCAATCAAGTGATTTAACTATGAGATCAAAGACTTATTGTGTATACCTGATATCCCTCCCCTAAGATATGGTAACACAACTTTTTTCAGGTTAAGATCAATGCTATGTATGGTGCAGTAAATCTTGTATATGGCATATCTGTGCTGACAGCATGTACCCACTTCTTGCACTCAGGTTCTTCCCAGGAAATAATTTCCCTTATTATTCTTCCATTGACAGTAATAAATTATCATACTTCTCTACATAACCTGCTGAAGGAGAGAAAGTGTGTGCATGGTACACCAGATGAATACATACAACACTGTTTTTTTTTGCCAGGCCAAACTCAGTCATTTTATGGACTGTTTGAAATCTTCCCATGCTTAATGAAAATGGGACATTTCCACAGCTATATGGACTTAATTTTGCAGTTTCAGCTGGGATCTGCAGAACAAGATAAAGGATCTGCATTTCTTACATGTATCTGCCAGAAGAATGTAGCAGAAATGGTCAGTATAAAGGCATCATTCATTATAAGCTCAGAGTAGTCTTTTATTTGGATTCTTTATTACTCACTCACTGGGGTCATTATATTATTCCTGGGATGAAATGCTTCTCTGTGCCAAGGGCCTCTATGGGTCCCTAGATCCTACTTAGTCCTTTGAATTTTAAGGGTAGTTTGGCTGAAAAGTAACCGTACAAAATGGCACTCGTTAGTCCCAACAGCAGGACAGCCACAAAGGGAGGAGCTGGATTCTGCCCTTCATGTGCCCCTGTCTTGATCTCTGCCATTTCTGCCCAGTCATTCTCCAAGTCAAACAGCTGCAAGTTGGTTTCAGAATGAGCGCATGGTCTATGTACATTTTTACTTTTAATGCCATGAAACGTGAGAAGAAAAACCAAGGTGAACATGAGATCCTGGGCTGAATTTTTGGGCTGACATCTCTTGCAGAAGGAGCTCAATGAGTGCAGAAACCACAGAGAAATTGTAAGGTGGAGCCTCACAGTGTCATGTTTCTGCCTTTGTCAATAACAATAGGAGAGCAAAGATGAGCCTCCAAATCTCTCCTCAGTGTTTCTTAGATCTTCTGTGGTGTCACAAGCTTTCTGGTAAGGTGCAAGAGCTCATAATGCATTTTCTTGGGTGAGGTTATTTCTGTCATTGTGTGCCTCAGCACATCACAAGATCAGTAAAGAAGGCTGAACAGCAGATATCTCAATGGTGAAAATATAGTGATCCAAAAGTCTGGAATCTGTTGCACTTTACCAACTTAAGAAGAATGTGGACATGCCAGAACGAGTCCAGAGGAGGGTCACAAAGATGATCAGAGGGTTGGAGCACCTCTCCTATGGAGACAGGCTGAGAGAGTTTGGCTTGTTCAAGTCTGGAGAAGAGAAAGCTCAGGGGAGACCTTAAAGCAACTTCCAGTGACTAAAGGGGCTGACAAGAAATCGGGAGAGGGGCTTTTTATAGGGCAGGTATGGATAGGAGAAGGGGGAGTGGTATTAAACTGACAGAGAGGTGATTTAGTAGATGTTAGGAAGAAGTTCTTCACTGTGAGGGTGGTGAGGTAGTGGAACAGGTTGCCCAGAGAAGCTGTGTCTGCCCCATCCCTGGCAGTCTTCAAGGCCAGGTTGGATGGGGCTTTGAACTACTTGGTCTAGTGGAATTTGTCCCTGCCTGTGGCAGGGTAGTTGGAACCAGATGATCTTTAAGGTCACTTCCAACCCAAGTCAGTCTGTGGTACTATGAATAGATCTGTAGCATAGTAATCCCAACATGTTTGACTTCATCAGAGGAAAGAGAACTGATCTGCTTTCTACTAGAAAAAAAAAATTGGCTTATGCTTAAACATACTGATTTCTTGAGGAGGAATAGGATATTCATAGATACCATAACTCATGCTTACTTTTGCCAAAGAGCATAATTATCTTTGGTATTTTGGATGACATTTCCAGTAGGATTAGAAAGCCACACACCAATTCCTTTTAAAATCATTGATCTGTTAGTACTACAGTTCTACTTACTTCTTTAGATGTTCAAAAAGGATTTTCATTGTCTCATAGTTCGGTCTAGGGAGCTTTTTTACCAGGGTCCTCATTGATTTGATGCGAGTGGCGTTGTCCTGGATTTCTAAGGGAAACAAAAGAGAAAATAACAAACTGTGTGTGATATATGGATATGACTTTGTCTAGTACTGCATCTGGTACCTTAACGTGAAAAGCCATCATTAATATATGGTTAAATCCAAAATATGTCATAATTGATGTTACCTTAATGAAGAGAAAGATTAATTTGCAAAAATCAAAAATTTTTTTTAATTTTAAGGAAGCATTTTTTTATTCACAGATATATATTCTTACACTTTTCATTTATTTTATTAGACTATTAGACCATAATCTTAGGATAAAATGCCATCAAGTAGTAAAGGACGCACATGTTAACTGGAATTTCACATTGGAGCTAACATGTGTCCAATGGCGCAGCTTCTGTGATGGATGCTTTTCCTAGGTAATCATTGTTGTCCTTTTTTTCTCATCAATCATATTTAAATTAGCTATATTTATGAGTTTCTATCTTTAACATTAAACCCCATCAAGTCTGCGAGTATAAAATTACTTGTTATTCTTTAAAGTTGTGCTTTTTTTGTGATCTATTATTTTGAGAAGTTATTCCACTGTAACTGTTTTCTAATATATGTAGTATCTCACAATGTCTGCAGGATAAAAATTGTATTTCAAACTCATTATTAGTAATAAAGAATGTAGTACTAAGGTCTTTAATCTCTCTTTTGAGGTGATAAGTACCTTGCTATCCTTTTTGTTAAGATATATCTTCACGTTTTAGCATGATACATAGTTTTGTGGAAGAGGCTTGAGTGATATTTGTGTAAAATGTTGCAACTAAAGTCATGTACAAATGTGCTTTTGTTTAGGAACAGATTAGTTAAGGTGTCAGTAGGTCTGACGTAGGGAAAACATCTTGCATGTTACATGCCCTAGATAACCTGAGAATACTTTTTTGATCTTATCATCTATGATTTAATTATCACCTATCATTCTTTGTATATGTTCCTTTTTAATATTCATATTACCCTTGTACCCAGAGACCTCAATCAGGATTGATTCCCAGTTGCAGTAGGTGCTGTGTAAGCATACGTGGTGATTAGTGCCTTGATTCAAAGAATTCACCCCCAAAAAAAGTTTCAAGCAAAAATTCCCTGCAATTGAACTAAACTTAAAAATTAAAGTTACTAATGCAATACTTATTCCTCAGTATGTATTCCTAATTTGTGTTGAGATTAATGTAACACACAGAGAGATATATGTATATATTTATATTTTTATAATATAGAAAATTGTATAGATATGAAAGACAAGATCTTGAAGTAGTCAGTGCATAGATATTACTCTCCAGTAAAAAAACCTCCAGACTTTAATATGGATTTATCCCATAGGAATTCATGCAATTGACAACAGTGATGATGAAGTTAAAACACAAATGATTCATAGAATCACAGAATGTTTTGGGTTGGCAGGGATGTTAAAAGTCATCTAGTTCCAACTGCCCTGCCACAGGCAGGGGCAAATTCCACTAGACCAGGTTGTTCAAAGCCCCATCCAACCTGGCCTTGAAGACTGCCAAGGATGGGGCAGCCACAGCTTCTCTGGGCAACCTGTGCCACTACCTCACCACCCTCACAGGAAAGAACTTCTTCCTAACATCTAATCTAAATCTGCTCTCTGTCAGTTTAATGCCATTCCCCCTTCTCCTATCCATACCTGCCCTATAAAAAGCCCCTCTCCCAATTTCTTTTCAGTCCTATAGCTTGTTACTCAGAGAAGAGACTGACCCCCACTTTGCTACAACCTCCTTTTACATAGTTGTAGAGAGCAATAAGCCTCCTTTTCTCCAGGATAAACAACCCCAGTCCCCTCAGCTGTTTCTCATAAGATTTGTGCTTTAGACCCTCCACCAGTTTCATTGCCCTATGCAACACTAAGACATGTTATGGTCTTATTAGATAAGTTATATTCAGACTGGGGCTACCCTGGCTATACAGCAACTTCTCAAATGAAGTTTCCCAACTAGCTTTATTTTTAATTCTGTTTTCTCCTGAGAATTCAATGAACTTGAGCAGAACTGAAACAATGAGGTGGGGGAGACTCAATGGAAGTAAAGACTACTGCAATGTTTGTCCATTGCGGAATATTTGCAAGGAAATGTACAGTAAAACTTTATTGTTCTTTCTTGAAGGAAGTGTCTCTGTTCTGTGTTGAGTAACACAGATACCAGCTTGGTAACCAAGGCTGCACTTCCTTATAAGGTGTATTTATAAAAGGAGTAAACTGAAAAGAGAAGCATTCATTTACAAAAAATTATATATTAAGAGAATGGCAAAGGTAGAAAGCTTTGGTTTAGGACTTACTGTACCAAAGTAATCAGTACTAGTGTACTAGAGATATTTATGTAGGCACTAAAGCACAAGAACTGTAGAAATTTCCCATAAAATTGTTTTGTGATTCAGTCTATTTGTTAATTGTTAGTCTACTGTAAAAGAAGGAAAACCAGGCAACATGTGGTAACTTTAGTCAGCATTTCTGAACTGGGAATGATAAACACCTCTGCCTGGCTCTGGCATTTATCAGTACTGAGATATTATTACCACATAGAGTCACAGCATGGTTACTGTTATCATCAAAAAAAAAAAAAAAAAGAGCCAGCTAATCTTAATGGTTTGTAAAGCCGTTACCTGCACTGGTCTGACATTTATCATGATCATTTTACCACATGAGTCCTACATTGCAAAGGTATTTTATCTGGAAGGGACATCACTATGAATTATTATTTGCAGCTAGGTAGAAAATTGTATGTTGTAGATACCTTTTCTCATTATAAATCACAGTCACATTTCACCATTTCCCACACAAACTTGCTGAGCCCAGGCTTTTTGCCATAACACTTAGTCTCACTCCCTTTTATAGTTCTTTGAAAATACTGGGTATTCTTTCATTAAAATGGTTGATATTAGTGTCTTTTTAAATGCTATATATATGCTTGATTTTTCTCTATTATAAGAGATTTTGGTTTTGCACTTGAAAAGCTGAAGAGGATAAACTGTATATATTTTCTTTTATTAAAGCTTACTCTTGCTTCAGTTTTTATGGCTGGGCTTGTCTTTACTCTTGACCTTGTTGATGGAATATTTAACAGATCAGATGCAAGATCTTATGTTTCATTTGCAATACCTATGTATTTGCTTTATTTCTGTAAAGCCTTGAGTTCCGCTTTCCTAGATTTTTTTCCTTTTCAGATTCCTAAGTAGAAAGACTTTTGAATTTAAATATAAAATTTCAGATTTTCTCTTTACCATGCTCAAATGGAGGGAGGAAATAATCAAACATGGTTTTGTATAAATAGCCGTGGATTAGGTATCCCCTTCCTTGCACTGAATTATGAAAACTAGCAGTCCAGGGTGCAAAAGAAGGAAAACACACTGAACAGATGTTAAATTCTCCATCTAAGTCTAGAAAATGAAGCAGACTAGTTTTCATAAAATGAAACAATATTATTTTTCATTATACTTCTTTTTTTTTTTTTAATTGTGCAAATTGGTGAAAATCAAGGGAAAAGATTCCCTTTTTGGAAAGTTATACTCTTCTTCCTGTGAAGATTGAAGAAGGAAAAGAGCATAATCACATATATGAAATAAAAAATGAGAGGACAATTAATCTTTTTTGTATTTTGGGGGAAAAATATGGAAGATATAGGTGATAATTTTAGCAGATCAGGATACTCAAGTGAATCACAGATGGTTTTCCATGTAATATTTTCATAGAACATATTTAGAATTTGGGTTACTGTCTTTAAAAATAGGGCTGGCTCCCTTTAATGGAGCAAAACTGTAGAGATGCTCTTTTGTTTATATTTAAATGAAGAATGCATTGAAAAAAAACCTGCTTCATATTATATAAGCTCTTTTGTAAATGAGCTTTGGATAAACATTTGAGCACAGAAGAAAACATGATGTGTCTGTAACGTTAACAGTGGCTGGGTAAAAATGAATGAAGAAAGTAACCTTTAGCACTCGTAGCCATAAAGAATACTTAAGCAAATCCCACTGAATCTTTCTTTTAATCATTAATTTTAAATGGACATAGATGTTTACAACAAGCCACTTTGTTTCAGAACAGGAAGTCCAGGGTTTATCTCCAATAACTCACATTTGCTAGGAAGGGATGTATGTCTCTAACCTGACATGCATTCATTATTTTGTAAGGTACTGGAGTCTGACCCATGACCCTGCTCAGACCTGCTGCATTATTCATGTCTGACTTACTTTGTATAGTTTTACTATAGCACCCATTTCCCTTTACCAGGCATTTCAGTGGCTTGTACATGTTTAATGTTAAATGGCATTTATGGCTCACAATAATGCTTAATTTTATCACACACAAGCCGTGGTTTCTTTTTATGCTTTTGAGCCTCAAAGCTGAAATGCTGAAAAAAACCTCAATGATTTATGTTTCTGCATAAAATATCAGATTATTGATCTGCCACCTAATCTGTGATTTGTTGTTGTTTTTTAAGCATGCTTTTCTCCAATTTTCTTACATGGCTCTTCTCACCTTGTTTTGGGGATTTTTTGGATGAGATTTCTGCGGTTGTTAAAATGTCACACACTGTTGCTACAGCAAAATTTGTCTGCCAAGAGTTTTTCCAACAATTCACAACTGATTCAGCTGCTGAGGGAAAGGCAGGTTTTATCTGGGCTTTTTTGGTTTGCTTATTTCATTTATTTTTATTTTTTTATTGGAACTGAGTGGTTTAGGTGGATTTTCGAGTGCTAATGAAATTGTGAGACTTATGGCGCTAGCTACAGCCAGCCGTAGTGTGGGCAGACGCTCTGTGAGCTTCCCCACTGTGCTGCTGTGCAAGCATCCCCGCTGTTATGTTTGCTATAGTTTTAATGTCTGTGAAAAATTCCTGATTCAACTAAATTATGTTCTGCCCTCTTATTTGTATAAATAAACACCCAACTTAGCCAATTCATCTTGCTCTTGCCCATTTTAGAAGATTGCCCTGTCACACAATTCTTAGCCCTAGTCCTTGATAGCTTTGGTGTTATCAGGGAATGAAAACTTGCTTGAAAGAGAGTGCTCTGCTGACTTTATTTTTTTTCAGAGATGTCAACTGCCCAAAACTCTGCTTTAATTTGGTAAGTCTTTATATTCTGGAAGTCATGCTAACTGAAATGCACAGATTTTTATGTATAAATAAATAGATAAGAATTTGTATCACTGATGACAGGATATCTTAATGTTACTGTATGAAACATTAAAGTCCCAATTTTAATCACTTTTGGCACACTGTGGCAATTGTCTGATGCAGATACACTGTAAAATATTTTTTTTGTTTTAAAGAAAACATATAAGTGTTCAAACTAACTAATGTTTGCTATAAGGAAAATGACCAATTTGAATTTATTTTGCTTTTTATTCATGCCACAGAAATAGATGTTGCAAAAGAAAATAATTGTGTGGAATCTCTCTATATGGGAAATTGATAAATTCATCCTATGTGATATGAAGTGGAGTTTGCAATGAATATTCATACAACTTTTGGGATCCATTTGCAAGACTCAAGACAAAGAGTTCACAACTCAGTCCCATTTGACAAAAATATATGTGAAATTAATGGAAAAAAAACAGCACTTACAAAAGTTAAACTTTAATGTATAAAACTCCAGGTGCCGGAGTTTGAGGGAAATAACCAATAATAGTAATTTTTTACATATTTGATGGGACTGATTATGCAATGTGCAACTCTGAATGGCTTATAGCACATTGTAGCATGGTTCCATCCCATTGGCTACAGTAGGGTGCAGGCAGATGGATGACAGTGACAAGGAGAGAAGTGCTTTTGCTTAGCCGTGCGTTAAGATGCCATCCAGAAGCTCTGTGCACTGCAGACACTTCATTAGGATGCCAGGATAATGGTAAACTACCACTCAGAGTGACACCCCATTTCCTGCTTACTGAGCTCTCCAACCTCGGCAGATGTCAACAATCTCACAGTGCTACAGAGCAGACCTAACTTTCCAGGCACTTTGACTCCAATTTTTTTCCCTTAACAGTGCCATACATTACATGCAATATGTAACAGCAAGTACCAAACAGAAAACAAAATTTGCTGCCCTAATTATAACAAAGCAGCATCTGACTTAGGTATTGCATGCCCAGTGTACATACAACTGGTTAGGCAGCATAAAAGAGGAATGATCTTCATCGGACAAATTTGGGGGTTAATTAGAATTAGGATTCGATAGCCAATAGATAGTCTGATCCC